>NC_051065.1:67164420-67464420 GCF_004664715.2 Peromyscus leucopus | reverse complement strand
CTACCAATGGCTACCTGGGTTCAGATCCCCAGGGTATAAACTTTCCCAACTTGTAAAAATTCAATGAAATATTGTCAAGATCAGTAGTTAGTAATCAACTTGATAAACCCTCTAAGCATAACTTTAAACAAGTTGTAAAAACAGGGCAAAAGCAATTAATTAATGCAAGGATTATTGTTTAAAGTTTTCAGAATATTTCATAGCTGTCACCGGAAATTACTTAGGTTTTCTACTAAAACGAAGCATCATTCCATATTTATCACCATAGCCAAAGCTTAGGTGGGAGGTTAGAGAGGATGCAGTGGAAATAAGGTTTTGTGAATCACAAATCAGATTGCAGTTGATGAGGCACAAGCTGTGACTCAGGCGAGTGCCAGCATCACCACCAAGACCGCGCCTGCACTTCTCATATGCGGCTCGTCAAAGCAATTGTGATAGGCAGATACCAGCTGATTGCCATAAATGGAGCCGGTATCAGATAAAAGTGAATCAGGATGCTCACGGAAGGAAAAGCAAATAAATATCAAAACATTAATCTGCACCGTATCTGGAGAGTTATGAAAGCACGCTGCTAGTAAATGAAACTATATATCTCAGCATGAAGGTTTTCAAGAAATACTTTATGTCCCCAGAATACACGTTGTAACCAAAAATATTTTTCGGCAGCAATTTTCTCTAAAATAAGAAGATGACGTAGAAAGAGAGGAGGAGGAGGAGGAGGAGGAGGAGGAGGAGGAGGAGGGAGAGAGAATCCAGGAAGTGGAGACCCCGGATTCAGGAGGCAGGGACGGCAAACAGGCGATGCCTGACTCTGAAGGAAAGAGAATGCCTTCCCCACCACAGCCCTGCAGGCCATGTCTCTAGAGCCACAAACGCTGTAACTGCAGCAAAGCCGGGCAGGAATCCCGAGAGTCTCCAGGACTCTGAACTCACTGTCCACAGTTCTCTTCTGCAGAGCAGGAGAACTCCGGTGTGAGCTACTGTCTTCACCCCTGTCCTCTCACACACCACACTCTTCGGGAAAAGGATTTCTTCACCTTGGGCCCAAATCCCAAGAATGTTCACTGTGAGCTGCTCCATGCCACAGGAAACCCATTTCCATATACACCTGATCAAACATTTCTTCTTTAAACATGCCTGAAATTGGGCATTTCCCCCTCACAGTCATTCTAGTAGGTAGTCTTATTAACTGACCATACTGTTGGATTTTTCTCTGTTATTTTATTTTCCAAAAAGTAGGGGAAATTGAAAGATGGTGATATTCTAGTGTCAACTTTCTTTTAAAGGGAAAGAAAAAATGTTTTATTAAATTAGATTTTAAATGGCTAAATTCTACCTCCTTTAAAAAACAAAAACAAAACAACAACAAAAAACCTTTTTGTTTTTAAACATCCTGCTTGCACTGGTCCAATCTGGTGATCCCATCTGCTGTTCTCAACATCCAGCCTAGCCCGAGTTGCACATCCTGTGCTCTGGTCCAGAAAGATGATAAGTGTTGCTCTCACCCCTCATCAAGGAAACTTTTTTGGTGGCAGATGGGAACTATTCCAGAAAACCCCAACTGGTCAAAACACAGAGGACTACTGAGTGCGGTGTGCCTAACCCCACTGGATCCACGTGCAACAGAAGCCCTGACCTAAGGCTCTAGGAACACCGCACTTGAGGGAGTGAAAAGACTCTAAGAGGCAGAGGACCAGGACGTCTTCTGATACTGTTGTCTTCTACCTGTGACAGAGAAGCTGTGAAATCTCAACAGTACAGTTGCCTAAATAAGACCTAAACAAGGCTGACCCCAGCTGATGTGCTGACGTGACAAGATGGATGTGGAATCTCAAAGGGCCGAAGTCCTAGATGAAGAGTTACAGGCAGTAATGACCGGTCAAAGAGGGAGGATTAGTCTCCTTCAGAGACAAGCACCTCATTTGTTATCCAACCCCACGGTCAGCCCTAAAAACACATATATGCAGAAGACACTGGATGAACCCAGCAGGTTGTATTTATGTATTTATTTGTTCATATATAAAAAACAATATAATTAAAAGAGGCCATGAATTTTATGGGGAGGGGGAAACTATGAAAATACAATGCGCATATATGAAATTTTTAAATAAAATAAAAATAAAAACAACTATTTTTCACAACTAAAATAAAAAAATAAGTCTAAGGCCTATTTTTAAAGCATTAGCTTTATTAATTTGATGGTATAATCATTAAAATAAAATAAAGAAGGGACAAGATCATTCTTAAGGGCATTTACCAACTATTACAAAATAGTCTTTAGTCAAAGTCTCAAGTTATTCTTCCCACTTACTCATTAAAAAAAAAAAACTGTTACTGAATGCCTTCTTACAAACAGGCTCAACATCTTAACAGGCTTCACACTTACAGAGAGGGGGTTAATCATATAATCACACTAAAGAAAACTTAGTTGTAATGAGTTTTGAGTGTATAGAAAAATCTGAAACCTGCATGTCCATAACTAACCTAAATCTTCCTGAAAGTTTTAAAAACCTTTCTAAACAGTTACTAGCATACACGTGTTGCTGTATAACTTTTTAACCTTTCAGTAAGAAAGTCACCGTCAAGGCAAGAAACAGTCGTAGTGATTTTTGGACAATAAAGAAAATAGATAACCAATGAATGAATCCTTAGAGAGTCTTCCCAGGCACAGCATTTGATTCTGTATTCCTTTAGATCTTAATGAAGATCTAAAGTTTACTGCACTTGTCCTCCAACAAATAGATCAAGTCAGCTTTCACTCAAAAACCAGCTGCTTAAACACTCCCAGCCAGTACCAGGCACAGATACTACAGGTTTAGAGCGACATCTCGTGGCCGTGTGCAAACTCACACACACCCGTTCCACACCTCAACAAATGCTGTTGAGCAAAAATCTCTCAAAGAGATTAGCACATTAGAACTGAAGACATGGAGTAGCATTGAAGAACGGACGGCCAGTCTCTAGAGAATAATCTGCAGAAAGCTGGTAAGAGCTACCAGGAAAGCAATGGACACTCAAAAAAGAAAAAAAAAGTGGTGATGGTGCACTGTGTGTGTGTGTGTGTGTGTGTGTGTGTGTGTGTGTGTGTGTTGGGGGGGTGATGGCAGAGTAACTAGGGCAACACTGGCAATAGCAAAAGCTGGGAAAAACCCTTTCCACTTGGCCCCAGGTGCTCAGCACTGGCGAGCAACAGAAAAGATGCAAGACACCATTTCAAAAACATGGACGATATGTACCAAAGCCTGGTAAACAGATCTTGAGAGACTGCAGAAAAGCAACTCTGTAAGTTGAAAACCTGGTGGGAACCAAAATATAGATAGTAGCTCTCACAAGGACTCCAACAGCAAGCAAGACACGTGCTGCGTGGGCCCGCAGCAACCCAGTCTTTTAATTTTTTATGAATTTTATCTATATTTTATGTAAAAGTGCTCTACATGTATCCCTGCAGGCCAGAACAGGGCACCAGATCTCATTACAGATGGTTGTGAGCCACCATGTGACTGCTGGGAATTGAACTCAGGACCTCTGGAAGAGCAGCCAGTGCTCTTAACCACTGAGCCATCTCTTTGGTGGTCTAGTGGTTTGATTCGGAGCTCTCACTACAGCGCCCTGGGTTCAATACCCAGGCAACAACCCAATCTTAAAGGAAACCGCAAAGGCATGACCAGCAGCTGAGACTGCCTGCCAAGCACTGCCCATGAGCAAACACAGCACTGGTTTGTGCGTTTGTGTGTTTGTTTGTTTGTTTGTTTGTTTTCTGAGACAGGGTTTCTCTGGGTAGCCCTGGCTGTCCTGGAACAGCTTTGTAGACCAAGCTGGTCTCAAACTCATCGAGATCCGCCTGCCTCTGCCTCCCAAGTCCTGGGATAAAGGCGTGCGCCATCGCTGGTATCTGAACTAGGGAAGACACGGAGGGGAGAGCGGGACTCTGAGGAAGAGCCAGAGTTCTAGGAGGTTGGTTGGAATATGGGAGTCAGAAAAGAATGCAGCGACCAGGCCAGTCAGTTCCCATATCCTGCATCTCCACCCAGCTGTCTCCATCTGCACTTTATAGCCATTTCAGTAAGCTGCTTAGCGCTCTTATCACTCTATATTGCTCTTGCTTTCTTTTCCGGAAGAACGCAGTCTGGCCTGGCTTGCAGGGTCCTTTGCTGCGTTATCTGCTGGAACACCTTTACCTCTCTTTCAGTCTACCTTTAGCCTTGTCGTCCTGCTCTCTCCATAGATCAGAACTAATCATCAGTCTTCCTGTGTGGTCATCTCTCCACTCACACTCACAACTACTAATGCATCAGTGCACACGGTCCTATCAGTGTCCCTGTCCTGGCTGCAGTGGTCAGCACCGAAGGGGCACTGTCGTGGAGTTGACTGCCGCTCTTTTGCATAGTGGTTCAGCTTACTCCAGGATAGTGACTACTGCTGTTGCACGGCATTCTGCTCCCAGAGGAGGGCGGCGGATAGTGCCTCTGACCGGAACATCATCAGTTCAAGAGGAAAACGGAACCTCAACCCCATGACAGCCTAGTCCTTCCTGAACACTATAAATGTATCCACCAAGAGAGAGGCGACCTGTCTTAGGGTTTCTATTGCTGTGATGAAACACCATGACCAAAAGGCAAGTTGGAGAGGAAAGGGTTGATTTGGCTTACACTTCCATAATGCTGTTCATTACAGGGTAGGAACCCAAACAGGGCAGGAACCCAAAGGCAGGAGTTGATGCAGAGGCCATGAAGGGGAGCTGCTCACTGGCTTGCTCCTCATGGCTTGCTCAGCCCACCTTCTTATAGAACCCAGGACCAGCAGCCCAGAGATGGCACCACCTACCATGGGCTGGGCCCTCCCTCAATGATCACTAAATGAGAAAAAGCCTCACAGCTGGATCTCGTGGAGGCCTTTCCTCAGCTGATGCTCCTTCCTCTCTGACGACTCTAGCTTGTGTCAAGTTGACACACAAAACCAGCAGCACATGACCTACACACTTTTATCTTTTTAAAAGTCAACACACAGTCTCCGTCCTGATGTGCAAGCCCCAACAACAACAACAACAACAAAATGTAAGAAACATGTCTCCTTAAGAAGCTACTGATCCCATGGACTGAAGAGATGGGTTAAGCTCTGTGGCTAAGAACATAGACTGCTCTTGCAGAGGACCTAGGTTTGATTCCCAGCACCCTAACATGACAATTCACAACCTTCTGCAACTCCAATTTCAAGGGATCCGATGTTCTCATCTGGTCTTCCCAGGATCCAGGCACAGGCATGATCCACAGACGAACCGGCAGGTATAGACTCATACACATAAAATAGGAATTTTTCAAAACAAAAAGAAACTACTGATCCCAGAGTAATGATTCTCAATAAAAGGAAACTAGATGAAACTCTGAACCAAGAATTTAAAAGAATGGATATAAATATGTTAAAAAGAAAGAACACAAAACTTGAATGAATGCCATAAAAACACACACAGCTGAATGAAATAAGGGAGTCAGCCAGGCGACGGCGGCACACCTTTAATCCCAACACTTGGGAGACAGAATCAGGCAGATCTCTGTGAGTTCAAGGCCAGCCTGGTCTACAGAGTGAGATCCAGGACAGCCAAGGCTACACACAGAGAAACCCTGTCACAAAACCCACCCCCTGCAAAAGGTGTGGGGGGGGGGTAGTCAACACAGGAGATGAAAATAAATTCAATGAAGAGATAAAATACTGAGGGGAAAACAAACGGAAACGATGCAGGACATGAAAGTGTCACTGAGTCAAATAAAAAGCTCAGTGGGCAGCCTCATCAATAGAATGGATGTTCAGGACGGAACCCGGGCTTGAAAGGACAGGAAGAGGCACATTGGTTGAGGACCATGTTAACGTTTTTTTTAAAAGTACAAAGAGAATATGCAAAATCTTTGAGAAACAACTCAAGACCAAATCTTAGGAGTCAAAGACATAGACAATATTTTCAATGTAATCACAGCAGAAATTCCACCAAGTATAGGGACAGAGACACCAATCCAAATACAAGAAACACACAGAATATTAAATAGGACCAGGAAAGAAAATTCCCATTTCATCTTATAGTTAAAACATTACATACACAGAACAAAGACAAGGTGCTAACAGCTACAAGAGAGAAACGACAAGTCCCATCCCAGGGCAGGCCACCAGAGCCACCAGAGGAACAGATGATTTCACAGCAGATATGTGAAAAGCCAGAAGGGCATTCATGAAGTATTTCAAGTTCTGGAAGACTGTAACTACCAACCTGCACTGTTATACTCAGAAAAAAATGTCGTAACTGGTGGAGGAAGAAAAAAGTGTTTCATGATAAAATCAGACTAAAGCATTTATGACCACTAACACATTCCATAGAGGATGCTGGAAGGAATTCTTTGGACTCAAGAAAATAAGAAACACACCTAAGAGGGTACAGGGGGAAAAAAACAGTAGTCAAGCAAATACTACAAAATCAATTAAATGATAACAGTTAATAGACACTTTTCAATGTTCACTCTGAGCATTAATGGTCTCAATTCTGACATGGAAAGGCTCAGAAGAGCAGACCAGATTCAGAAACAGGATCCATCTATTTGCAGCTTCCAGAAAGCAGACTTCAATATCACCCTATCTTGGGATGAAAGGGCAAAAAAGGAGGTTAAAATAAAATGGAACTAGGGCACAAGATAAGACAGACTTCAAAACAAGTCAAAAGAGAAACAGAATGCCACTTCAGGCTTATTAGGGAAGCATCATCAAGAGGACACTACAAATCCCAACATAACATGTCTCCAATTCCATAAAACAAATACTGCATTTATAGACACAGATTAATCCCAATGCAGTAATAGTAGGTGACTTAAATATTTCACTTTGACCAACATACAGGTCATCCCAGCCAAAATATAAACAGAAAAACCTTGGAGTTAAATAACATCACAGGTCAAACAGACTGGACAGACCACTACAGAACATTTCACCCAAACACTGCAGAATACATGTTCTTCTCACAGCCCAAAGAACTTTCTCTAAAACGTATCATACATTAAGACACAAAGAAAGTCTCAGAAAACACAAGAAAGTTGGAATGTGTTACTGTATTCTGTCCAGCTATCGGCCAATCATCTTTTTATTAGCAAATGAGAATAATACATATTCATAGTGTAGAAAAGGATTGTTCCACAGCAATAGATATTAAGCATTTTTCATGTATCTGTTGTCCACATGTAAGTCTTTTGAACTGTGTCTGTTCAGATAATTTGTCCACTTTTAATTGGATTTTTGGGTTAAGTTTGAGTTCCTCCTAAGCCCTAGATATTAGTCTTGTGTCAGATACGTGGCAAATATTGTCTGTTATTTTGTAAGCTGTCGCTTCTACTTCAAGAGCTGTGCAGAAGATTTTTAGTTCAATATTGTTCACTTCTCGATTTGTGCTTTTGTTTACTGTGCATTAGGTCATGGCCAAGAAATCACTGCCTATAATAATAGAGCAAAGTGCTTCAAATATCTCTTTTCTTCTACTAATTTCATAGTTTCAAGTATTACACTTAGGTCTTCAACCCATTTTGAGTTCATTTGGTACAGCTGAGAAGGAACAGGTTTCAATCATTTACGTGTGGACATTTATTAGTTTTTCCAACACCACTGATTAAAGAGGCTAGTCATTCTTTGATGTATACTTCTGGATACTCTGTTACTGATCAGTTTGGTTATTTTTAAAATATTATTTCTATCAGCATGTATTAATTGTAAAAATTGACGGGTTTCACTATGACATTCTATGTGTATAAATAACATTTATACCATCTTCATTCACATACCCTACACATTATTAATCCCTATTCTTTCTTCTAGATTCCATACATGAGCAAAATTATGTAATATTTGTAAAAGTCTGACAAATTTTATTTTGCACAATCTTTGGATCCATCTATTTTCCTACAAATGACGTGTTTGTTCTTCCTATGGCTAAATAATGTTGCATACGCCTCATTTTCTTTATCTCTCGTCTATTGATGGGTATTGAGGCCGAGCCCATAACGTGGTGGCTGTGTTGATTACTGCTGAGAAAACATGAGTGTGCAGGCATTCCTATACACTGGCAGTCCTTCCAGTGTGCATCCATGAGTGGTGTAGCTGGAAGATCTGTCAGCTCTGTTCTAGATTCTCAGGAACCTGCATATGGGTTTCCATGGCGACTATACCACCATTCCCACCCAGAGCATTAAGGCTCCCTCCCTCACATGCACATTCTGGCCAGAATTTGTTGTTTTCCTTTATGACAGCCATCTTGTCTGAAGTTAGGGAATCTCAGCCTACTTTTGATTTACAGGCACTTCTTGGCTAAGGATGTGCAGCTGTTTTCCATACATTGATTGGCCATTTGTACTTTTTTTGAGAAACTTCTGTTTAATTCATCATTCCATTTTATTTATTGTCTTCTGGTATTATTATCAGGTTCTTTATATGCTCTGGGTATTACCCATCACGTGACTAGCTAGCTGGCAGGGGTAGTTTCCTGTTCTGTAAACTATCTCTTCACTCTGATTGTTTGCGTTGCTGAGCAGAAGCAAATCCTATCTGTTAGTTCTTGCCACTATTAGCTGTGCCTTTAAAGTCAAACAAACAACAGAAATTTCAAAAATCATTCAATAAATTGGGTTAAAAACAAACAAATGGATAAACAAAAAATAGTTGAAAATATCACCTATAAACTGGATCAAGTAGAAGAAAGAGTATCAGGTTGAAGATCTGGTTGAGAAGTATTATGTTCAAACAAGCAAAAACATGACCACAGCCTTAAAGACCTAGGACATGATCAAAAGACTAACTTTATAAATCTATAATGTAAGCCAGACATACTTTTAATCCCAGTACTTGTGAGTCATAGGTAGGTGTCTCTATGAGTTTGATGCCAGCCTGATCCACAATAGTGAGTTCTAGGCCATCTGGGGTTACATAGTAAAACTCTGTCAATAATAATAATAATAATAATAATAATAATAATAATAATAGTAAAGAAATTTATGGAGTAAAGAAGGAGCTGAGAAACTAAAGGAATAAAGACCTATTCAATGAAATAATAGCAGGGAATTTCTCAAATCTAGAAAAAGATATAGACACCAAAGTACCAAAGGTATTTAGAATGCCAAAGAAGATATGTCCAAAGAAGCTTCCCACATTATATTATATTATATTTAAAATACTAAGACTGCAAACCAAAGAAAGAATATTAGCTACAAAAGAAATATACCAACTGGTTTACAAAGGCAAGCTCATCAGAATGGCAAGAGACCTTTCAAAATAAATCCGAAAGCCAGGAAATGCACTGATGTGGTTCAAGCTCTCAAAGTAAATACCTGCCAGACAGTGTGGGAGCCCGTTCTCGGGTTCCTCATGGCTTTACCCAGCAGGTCCGCATAGAGAGGATGATTAGGACCACGGGCCTGAGTGCAGGTGTCTGAGATGGTCTGCACTTGGCTGTGCTGGGGGAGGAGGTCTTTTGCTCCACCCCCTTGGCGTCTCTATAAAAACCCTAGGGCAGAGACAGTCAGGGCTGGAAAAGGTTCCAGGCCCTCTCGAGGCTATCCTTTATTTTCTATCTGTTTATCTCTGCAATATAAATCCTTCTATCTAATATTTCCTGCTGCTCGCACTCAAAAAAACTCTGGGGAACTGTGGGGCTGGTGGGTAAATGCCCCACAGGCAAGATTTCTTTCTTTCTTTCTTTTTTTTTTTTTTTAAGACAAGGTTTCTCTGTATAGCTCTGGCTGTTCTGGAGCTCACTCTGTAGACCAGGCTGGCCTCAAACTCACAGAGATCCACCTGCCTCTGCCTCCCAAGTGTGCTGGAATTAAAGGCATATGCCACCACTGCCTGGCCAAAATTTCTATATTTAATTAAAAAAAATCTTTTAAAACCAGTAAAGATATAAGACCCTTCAAAGATAGAGGCAAGATAAAAACTAAAGCAATTCATGACCACAAGGCCAGCGATTGAGAACATGCCGAAAGAAATCCTGACACTCACAGGAGGGTGAAAGTCACAGACACAAGAGCTCAGGAAAGAAACCATTTCAGGAGAGGAAGAGGTGAACAAAATGAGGAATAGGAAAAGACCAGATGCGCTCACTTCAGTGAGGGAGGCCATTCTTAATGATGATGATTAAGGATGAAAAAGGAAAAGTACTCTTTGAATAACCACAAGAAAATCGCAAAAATCAGAACCCAAAATAACTGAATATGCACCATAGATGTTAATGGTCCACCTTTACTATTAACAGCGCTATTAACTAATAGGTTGGAAAACAAAGTCCAACTGTTTGTTGTTGGTGAGAAATCACCTTGTGACAAAGACACACACAGACGGAAAGAAGCACTAAGTAAAACGGTTTAACAAGGAGGTGGAGGTTGAAAGTGGTCAGAAGCTGACTCGTCTCTCACAAGGTAGACTTCAACCCAAAATTAGTCAAAAGAGATAAAGAGGGCTGCTACATACTGAGAAAAGGAACAATCCATATATGTTTACAATTTTTATATATTCTTGATGGGAAGACCCAGAAGTAAGCACACAATGTTACATCCTTATTATTCTTTTCTTTCCTGTGTCTACTTTATTTTTAATAGTTTCTTTTCCTTTTTTTTTTTTTTTTACATTTATTCTGTGTATGGGGACACATGCACGCTATCATGCACGTCTGGAGGCCAGAGGACAACTCTGGGCAATCAGTTCTCTCATTCCACTCTTAGAGTCACAGGCTGGCACTCAGGTGGCGAGCATCCTTCCCTCTGAGTTACCTCACCAGCCTCACTGTATCTACTCATTTCTTTGCAATGGTCAAAGCAAGTTTGGGAAAGGGGCTGGGCATGTCTCACACAGTAATTCCAGCACTGTGGCATCCATCCTACTCTTGAGAAAGGAGCCAAAACATACATTGGAGAAAAGACAACCTCTTGACAAACAATGCTGATAAAACTGGATATCCACGTGTAAAATAATGAAACTATATCCCTGTCTCTCGTCCTGTGCAAACATCAGTTCAAAGGGGATCAAAGTACTTGAAGTCAGAAACTTTGAAACGACTGATGGAAAGCGTAAGAAAAACACCTCGAATGTATACAAAGGTGATAACTTTCTGAAGAGGACTTTAATTGCTCAGGAAATACCAGCAAGAATTGGCAAACGGGGCTGTAACAGATTAAAAAGCACAGCACAAGAAACAATTACCAGAGTGAAGAGTCAGCCTGAAGAATGAGAGGGAAGCTTCGCCAGCTATTCATCTGAAAAAGGATCGATATCCAGAGCATACAAAGAACTCAAAACCAAACACCAAAACAAATAACTGAGCCAACAAATGAGCAAACGGATTAAAGCGACGGTTCTCAAAAGAAAAATAAGTGGGGCCTGAGGAAATGGCTCCCTCAGTGCAGTGGTTACTTCCTGTTGCTGGGATTAAAATGCCGGCGCCAAGGCAACTTATAGAGGGAAGCGTTTATCGAGGCTCACAGTGCAGAATGCTCAAAGTGCATCAAAGCAGGGAGGCACGCAGGCTGCAGGCATGGTGGCTGGAGCAGGAAGCCGGGCGATCACATCTTCCTCTTCAAACACCAAGCAAAGAGTGAGCCACAAGTCGGGCAAAGCTATGGACTCTCGAAGCCTCCTCCTCCAGTGGTGTGGTTCCTCCAGCAGGACCGTACCTCCTAGACCTCCCCAAATGGCATCAAAACTGTGGACCAAGGGTTGCCATGTGAGTTGTGTAAACATCTCTCATTCAAACCACCAGTTAGTAAAGCACCGGCCGGTCATGCAAGCAGGAGACAGACCGTGAGTCTGAATTCTCCGCACCTACGTAAAAAGCCAGGGGTAGGGAATATACTCCTGCAACCTCCACACAGGGGAAATGGAGGACAGAAGCCTGGAGCTCTCTGGCTAGCCAGCCTGAGCAAGTCAATGAGCATCAGGTTTAGTGAGTGACCCTGCCTCAAAAGTAAGTAAACAAAGAAATAAAGAAAGCAATTGAGGGGCTGGAGAGATGGCTCAGAGGTTAAGAGCACTGGCTGTTCTTCCAGAGGTCCTGAGTTCAATTCCCAGCAACCACATGGTGGCTCACAACCATCTGTAATGAGGTCTGGTGCCCTCTTCTGGCCAGAAGGGACACATCAAGCAGAACACTGTATACATAAATAAATAAATAAATAAATAAATCTTTAAAAAAAAAAAGAAAGAAAGCAATTGAGGAAGTACACCAGCTGTGAATGAACCTCAGGGTCTCCACACTTACAGGCAAATAGATAACACACACACACACACACACACACACACACACACACTACAAATGGCTAATAAACACATCTAAAATCTTTATCCATTAGCATATTCAAGTCACTTAAATTCCATCTTGCCACAGTCAGTATGGAAATCAATAAGCACTAACTCCACATTCTGGCCAAGATACTGGCGAAAGAAGCCTTCATACACAGTATTGGTGGGGATGTAAGCAGTCACTGTGGAAATCAGTATGGTGGTCCTTTAAAGCAAAAATAGAGCTTGCATGCAGTCTGCCTATACCAATGTACGCTGTATAGGCGGAGGATTCAAAGTGAGTATTTGGGGAAGGCCAAGAAATTAGCTGGGAGCCGAGCGGTGGTGGAGGACGCCTTTCTTTAATCCCAGCACTCAGGAGGCAGAGGCAGGCAGATCTCTGTGAGTTCAAGGCCAGCCTGGGCTACAGAGTAAGTTCAGGAAAGGCACAAAGCTACACAGAGAAACCCTGTCTCGAAAAACCAAAGAAAAAAGAAAAAGAAAGAAAAGAAAAAGAAATTCGCTGGGGCTGGGAAGAGGGTTCAGCTGTACAAGCCTAAGGACCTGAGATCAAACAGCCAGATCATAAGTAAAAAGTCAGTTGTGGCCTCATGTGTCTATGACCTATGACCTCTGTGTGGGGGAGACAGGAGAGTCACTAGAGCTTGATCCAGGTTCAGTGAGAGACCCCGGCTCAAGAAAATAGGACAATAGTATAGAGTAGGGCACCACAGGTCTGTCTCTTGCATCTACTACATGTGTGCATTGGTGTGTATACCCACACATATGTGCACATACACCACACACACAAACACATTTTAAATGAAAGAAATGCATATTTTTAAAACAAGTAAGTATAAAAAAAGAAATGTTTCCGAGGTTGACATTAAAACACATGCTAAGATGACGTAGTGGTGGCGCTATGATGTGGGCCAGAGGTTTCCCTTTGACGTAGTCAAAGATGTTTCAGAGTCTTAGTCCTCTCAGTGTCAAGACCCTGACCCCAAACTCTTGAACATTTCATCAATGATTTTAATAAAGTCTTCACGTTGAGTTTTCTTTATTTCTCCTTTTCTTCCAGCTTCCAACCAGCAGAATTTCACTGTGCTTCCCCATGGAGCACAATGTCTTTCCTTAACCTCTGATCCCTCTTCCGTGACTCCTCTGCTGGTGTCCTTACTGTGGAGGATTACACGCTCCGCCACACACAGACCACCCACATGAGAGTGGACACATCTGTTCACCTTTGCAGTGACAGACATTTGTGTCATAAAACAGGTGACTTCAAACCCAGCTTTCTTTCCACTACTCACTAATGCTGCCATTTTAAACATGAGATTAAGGACTGCAGAACTCAGTATCCCCCAAAAACTGATCTCCACCCTGATTTCACAGGGATAAGTTGCTAAATATTATGTGGGGAAACTCACACTTGGGCAAGCGTGAGCTAAGTAACATTGAACAAGCCTCTGTCCTGTGGCCCTTTTCATACTCTGTTCTGTCTGATGCTCAGTCTCAAGTTAACATTCGCTATTTCACATCTAACCCAAGGGTCCTGTGCTGTGCATTCCAAGGAACAGGTGTTCATGAAAACACACTGAGGAGATGACACTCCGGTTCTTTAAGTAGTAAGTACACATGAAGTGGTCTATTCTCACTCCATTTAACTGCCCAGCTTTGCTTTAAGTCTGTCTCCAGTTCCATTAGTAACAAATCAACTTAATTTAAAGTCAACTAAATAAAAATATCAAAAGTAGAAATGGCCCAAGTGTGTACCAATGGATCCCTTTTCTCATTTTCAGCTGATACCTTAAAAAGTTACGTCCTTATGGATGTCATGTACAGTGCTGCCCCAGGTCAACTTCAGGTCTATGAAGCTGCAGAAAGGGAGACACCATGCTGGGCCAGGCACGCAGGAGCTATTCTACTGCTTTACTCTACCTGTACTTGGTCACCAAGTCCAGAGCATGGCCCTTACTAATCTCACAAACACTCCCACAGGCTCCAGTCCACGACCACGACCCTACGATGGGCTTCTGCATCTCCCGACTCCTTTTCTCAGCCTCCCTATCCTCATGGGAAGGTAGAAATGGGTTTTCAGGGAGCTCAAGCTGCTGAAAATTCTTCAGTGAGTCCATGTTTCCCCCAAAGAAATTAGTTAAAGACATTTGACTTTATACAAAATTCTCCCCTACCATTCATCCCCTGCCTGGAACCTTATACTAAATAAAGCAGACCTTTTCTGTCCTCAGTGCGCTCAGGCTTTCCCTACTAAAGGTGCCCTTGCCTGGCTCCTCAGTGTTGCTCCCCATCCTTCCAGATGTGCTCAGGGCACAAGCAGGGGAAGGTGGGGTTGGCCAACATCCTTCAATGGTCCTCTCCCCTCATGGACACCAAGCTAGTCACACATCGGATTACCCTCACAAGAACTGAAGAAACCAGGTGGAAACCACAGTTCCTGCTCTAGTGTAACAGAATGAAAAGGCGAACTGAAGCATGCAGGAGAGTTGCCAGCACTGCCCCTCCCCCAACTCTGTGGACACACCTCCTGCTTGGGGAAGGGAAGATTGTGACTAGTCTGAAACCTGAAACCTGTTAGGAGGCCCAACAGGGTTAAATGTGGTGCGTGGCCAAGTCTCTGTCTGTTGTTGGTTTTTATTTTTACTCTTTATTTTTTTGGCTCTTTGTTCTTTGGGGGACCTGCCACCCAGCTCCCAAATAAACACACACAAAGATTTATTATTATTTATGAATGCCTGGCCTTAGCTTGGCTTATTTCTAGCCAGCTTTTCTTAACTTAAATTACCCCATCTACCTTTTGCCTCTGGGCTTTTATCTTTCTCTCTTCCTGTATACCTTTCTTTACTTCTTACTCTGTGGCATGCTGTGTAGCTGGTTGGTTGGCCCCTGATGTCCTCCTCTCCTCCTTTTTTTGCTCTCTAATCTTCTTTTCCCATATTTCTCCTCCTATTTATTCTCTCTGCCTGCCAGTCCCACTTAACGTTTCTCCTGCCTACCTATTGGCTGTTCAGCTCTTTACTAGACCAATCAAGTGTTTTAGGCAGGCAAAGTAACACAGCTTCACAGAGTTTAACAAATGCAACATAAAAGAATGCAACACATCTTTGCATCATTAGACAAATGTCCCACAGAACAAACAAATGTAACTCATCTTAAAATAATATCCCACAACACCTACCTACTTGGCCAATACCTAACACCAGAACTGTGCTATACAAAGTGGCTGTTTCTATCACCTTCCTCTAACCTTGGGCTGCAGAATCAGGAATAAAACCCTACCCACTCAAGAGCTGGACACAAAAACCAGAAAAGCATTCTGTCTGAAGAGCACAGTGGCAGGACTACCTTTCAGAGACCAAGCAACCAATAGGACCAAAGACCACATACACAGGTAAGAGCTAATATCGTAACCTCTCAGAGTTCCTCAGTGCAGGAAGACTGTCATAAACAGGGGACACTGTTTTATTCTAGTTCTCTGTGACCTCTGCCTCTTAAAATCTTTCCACTCTCTATCGCAGAATGGTCTCCCAGACTCAGAGGAGGTGTAATATAAACACCACATATGTGCCTGAGAACTCCATTGACACTTAGTCTCCAATGTTGACAGTTTAGAGTGTTCAGCACAACTCGCCACACTAAGTGACTTCTCTGATGAGGTCTGAGAGCTCAGTAACCTACGAGCATAGAGATGTGAATTCAGAGGGCAGTTCGATATGATCGTTTAACTAGTGATTGTGGTAGGATCACCCTGGCGGTCTGTGAGTTTGCCAGCCACAGATTATAGTCCAGATTTACAGTATGAAGCATGCTTTTACCCCTGTGGGTTGGATCTCATACCAATCAGAAAGTGTTTGGTTACTCTAATTTTTGTTTTGTTTTGTTTTTATGAGCAGGGGCCCATAAGATCAGATGCTTAAGAATTAGGTCACCAATTGGGCAATAGGATCTTACCATCAAGTTCTGTTGCACCATCAAATCAATGGCAATAGTCTGTAACAATGACCTTATGAAGTCGATAGCTACAGCACTAAAATTGTATTAATGTGGTTTCTCAAATTAATACCCACCTGAAGTAAGAAAATGAAGTAAAAATCTGGAGACAAAGGTGATATTACTTTTGTCCTCTACACCAAGTCAGAATAAAGTTATAGAACTGTATGTGATGAGTATGCATTTCAATGGAGTATCATAGACTAAGAAATCAACCAGAAGAAAAGGAAATAAGAAATAAATGTACTTTCTCAGTTCTGCAGGTGGAAAGATGAAGAGCCAGATGCCAGATCTGGAATCTCGTTTCTCACACACCTTGCTGTCGTCCTCTCACCTGGTGCATTGTAGAACAGTAGTGACCAATAAACACCATGTTGTCACATGGTACAAGGGAGCCAATTCATTCCAGCAGGCCCTTACTCTGGTGACGCCAGTCCTCCATGATGATGACAACACGAACATCTTCCCAGATGTTTGCTTCTCAATAGGACTGCCCTGGTGATCAAATGACCACCACATTTCTAACTGTGGGTACACGGAGGCCAGGGGTCCGGCACGGAAACACACACACGGATCTATAAGACACTTCAAAACCATGAAGGTTTGCACCTGGCCTCCAGCCTCCTACATTTACAGATCAGATGTTCCTGAAAGGAACTGAGGCACCCTGGCAGCCACCCCCAAGCCACTGGCCCTGGATCTCAGACCCTGGTGATTTCTGCTTAGAGGGCTGTGAGGGTGGTGCTCCCATGAGTGCTCCCTCCCTGGAGTTCACCAAGTGTCTCCAGGCTCCTCATCCCAGGGACTAACTGAACACATGTGGGCTGCAAAAAACGAGATGACCCAGGCCAGCGGCTTCTCTTGAACAGAAATTGTTTTCTCTCAGATCTGAAGGCTATTAGTCCAAGTTCAAGACCCTAAGTTTCCTGTCTGCTGAGAGCTTGTTCCTGGCTCGTGAGGGGAACACTCCAGGGGTGTTACTTTATCAGATCATTTATCATATTCATGATAGTGACCCCCCCAGAATGTGAATACCCCTAAAGAACCCAATTCAACATCTCTGGAGTTAGATCACAGCGTGTTTTCAAATAGAGCACAGGCCCAGTGTTTTAGAAACCATGAGTACAGCCTTTGCTCCTCTCCCTGGTTACTCTGTCCAGCAAACCTCAAGTTGTAAGAAACAGAGTAGTTTGCACCCTTCTAGATGGGGGACAAAGATGGGCCTCCTCAACCATAGATCTGAAGGGAGCTACAACCAGCACCACCTCACACTCTGTGGGAAACGAAATGGAGGAGAAACATACAACATACTGCAAGCCTCCTCTAATTTGCCTGGCTTTTTTCTCATATCAACCCAGGACAGCATGAAGAAGCCAGGGCTAGATTTGAAGCCTCCCATAGAAATGCTCTCTGGGAAACACTTGTGTGTGTAGACTCCAAGGTTGACCGCCAGCACACAGAGGTTTCAATAGACTAGACAAAATCCCCAGTACCAAGGAAAAGTTGCTGAGGGGCTAAACACCAGCTGATTAGGATTTGTGCCTGAAAAGTGAGTGTGGCCCAGATTAATGGCCAGAGTTCTCATATTCAAGAGAAGTCCCAGGTACCACCCAGGAGGTCAGACATGAACCCAGGATCCACTGGGCCAAAAACAACATGAACATATAGTAATGGAGAACTCCACAGTCCAGTGGGTGAGGTCAGGACTGTCAACGTTGTTTAAAAAAAAAAAAACCAACAACAACTCAAACTCAACAGAGTCTGAGCAGTGATCTGCTCACAGACTGGGCAAGGTCAGAGCTGGTCCTGGCCCCTGGCCCAGAGTGATCAGGAACAGCTGGAAGTGGGAGGAAAGCGAGGGTTAGAGGCTGGCTCCCTGGATGCTGGGGCTTCAGCTGGGCTAGCTCGACTCCACCTGCTGTTCATCACAACCTGGCCGAGTGGCTTCTCTCAGGTTCTGGACTATTAGGCTGCAGTTCACAGCTAAAGTCTGTGGATGCAGAAACAGCCGCAGGCCAGTTTGTTACACTCATCAGTGCCAGGGAATCTGAACAAGTCTCTTTTTCAACCTTTGTTTCAATTCAGTTGATTATATTTTAATTTATTACTGAGGATTTCCTAAAATGTATTTTGACCTATTTACTCCACATACCGCCCCCCTAACTCCTTCCAGGTCAACCATCAGCCACCTACCTCCCAGCTTTGTTTGTTCATTAGAAAGAAAAGAGCCAACCCATTGACTCTGGCTGGAGCCGCAGATACACTGCTGGGTTTGGGCCTCCCACTGAGCCACAGTAGATCTGCCTGGAGCTGCACCCTTACAGGAAACTGACTGCTTCAGCTGAAGCATCTACCTACAGCTCTTCAGACAGTGATTAGGACACTTGAGACCCTGGATCCTCTGTGCTGGAATGGTGACTGGCTTGATCTTGTACAGGTCTTGTACAGGCAGGTACAGCTGCTGGGAGTTCCTGACTGCAGCAGTCTGCTCATGTCCAGAAGATGCTGTTTCACTCTGGTCCTCTCTGACCTCTGGCTCTTACAACCTCTCTGCTCTTCTTTCCTGGTGGCCTCTGCTCATGGAGAAGGGAGGATAATAGAGATGTCCCTTTTATGGCTGTGCATTCCACTGGCATTTACTCTCAGCATTTTAAAATGTTGAGTTTCTCTGTTAACCACCCTGCACTGTACAAAAAAACTGATTAGGTTGGAACGCTGCACTAATTTATAGGAGTAAACATAGGAATTTGGAGGCAGTTTAATACTCTGTCCCTTTACATAATAGTAGCAGTTGCACACATCAAGAATGGAGCTTTTTAGTCGGGCAGTGGTGGCACACACCTTTAATCCCAGCACTTGGGAGGCAGAGGCAGGCAGATCTTGTGAGTTCGAGGCCAGCCTGGTCTACAAAGTGAGATCCTGGTCTACACAGCAAGATCCAGGAAAGGCACAAAGCTACACAGAGAAACCCTGTCTCAAAAAAAAAAAAAAAAAAAATGGAGCTTTTCCACAGGGACAAATAGCCAAACGAATGGAAACACATGAACTATGAACCAATAGCTGAGGAGCCCCCAACTGGATCAGGCCCTCTGGATAAGTGAGACAGTTGATTGGCTTGATCTGTTTGGGAGGCATCCAGGCAGTGGGACTGGGTCCTGTACTCAGTGAATGAGTTGGCTGTTTGAAACCTGGGGCTTATACAGGGACACTTGGCTCAGCCTGGGAGCAGGGGACTGGACCTGCCTGGACTGAGTCTACCAGGTTGATCACAGTCCTTGGGGGAGGCTTTGTCCTGGAGGAGATGGGGATGGGGGGCGGTGGGCTGGGGGAAGGGGGGCGGGAGGGGGAAGAACAAGGGAATTCGTGGCTGATATGTAAAATTAAATTAAATTATAAAATAAAATAAAATAAAATAAAAACAAAGAATGGAGCTTTTCAACATTGGACTCACTACCAGATTTATGGTACTTTATTTAACTTGAATTAATTTTCACTGATGACAGTAACAAAAATTGTATACATGAATGTACTGATATTTTTGAAAACAACATGGAAGCCCTTCAGAAAACAGACATAGTCACCATGAGATCCAGCTGTCACACTCTTGGGTACAGATCCAAAGGATACAGAGCCAGTGTGTCAGAAGTGTGCTCACATGCTCTCAGTAATGCCATTGACAATAGCCAAGAAATGGGAACCACCCAGTGCCTGTCAGCTGGTGAATAGGAAAGACATGGAACAGACACAGTGGGGAACTCCTCAGTCATCTCAACCTCCAGTTCCAAAATTAGACACAGGGCTGCATTTCAGCAACTACTGAACATTGGATATACATGAATAGCACTAAATTATAACTTATACTGTGCTTTCCAGTGATGTCCCTCTTATTCCTGTTCACCACAGTGATAACTATGCTGCATCTTCTGTCGGTTTTAATGCAGACGTGTGGGGTAAAATCTGGGTTCTTAATGAGATGGAAAAAGGTAGTGGGAGAGCTGAATCCCCACTAGGAACCAGAGTGCAAGGCTCACACTGTTGCTACTGTCAGAGACACAAAGCTACAGATCCTGGGACACATTAGGCTGGAGGAAGGATGACACTCATGTTCAGCTCACTAAGAAGCAGACTTACAGCAGTCATTTAACCCCAACCCACTTAAGTGTGAGCTTCAACATACAATTTACACACAAGTGTACCTTTTAATGCTAGTGCGGGTGACTTGAAAATGAACTCCACTCTAAGTTCTCATTCCAGGATTTTAATCAGGAATGGCCCACAAGAGATGGTGATACTTTGAAGAGAGGGGACAACTTCTCACAATAATGAATGACACAGGTC
This sequence comes from Peromyscus leucopus, assembly GCF_004664715.2. Classification (NCBI taxonomy): domain Eukaryota; kingdom Metazoa; phylum Chordata; class Mammalia; order Rodentia; family Cricetidae; genus Peromyscus; species Peromyscus leucopus. The sequence goes on along the minus strand of NC_051065.1, from coordinate 67,443,783 downwards.
TCTCTGTGCCCAAATACTCTCAGATATAACTGGTGTTCCATCTCAGATGGCCAGCTACAGCCACGACGAGCCTGTGCAGGAGGGAGCCACATGGTGAGATTCAGGACCCAACTATGGCTACTCCTTCATCTGTTATAGAAGAAGCGTGTCCTTCCATCAGGTGATCTGACTTCACAAAATCTCCAAAAGACACCCAGAGATCCTCATGCTCATGAGTCATGCTACACAGGACACTATTTGAATGCAAATACACACAATGGGACTTCCTTAAAACGTCCTCATGCCAGAAGCTGGACATTCTGTCTCCAAAGATAGAGCCAGGCTAATTCAGGAAAAGATTTAAAGCTTTGCGTGATTATCCACTCAACTTTACAACATTCTGATTAACTACAGAGATTGCACAGTGGTCCCACATGTATGAGAGTCCAGCAATCTCCAGTGGTGGGTGTAAGTCTTGTTCTACATCCACCGTCCCTTCATGAGAAACACTGGAAACCTGGTGGTTGAGAGACTGCAGCTCCAGCGCAAGAAAATCATAAACTTGACAAAGAGTCCCTGGCCAGAGAAGGGCTAACAGAACTTGCTCCCAACACTGCATAACCTGCAAGGACTTGGAAGCAGTGGCTTAAAAGATACCTGGACAGAATGATCATTTACAGAGGTTTTCGGGTAGAAGGTCCACTGAGGATGGGACAAGTAAGAACATATGCTCCCAGGATTCTCTGCACCTCAAGCTGGGCTCTGCCGGTAATGGATTCTATTGTGATTCATGGATGCTCTTTATTTATTCATTATTTATCTATATATTTTCATACTGTTCCCTCTAAAACTAAGAGCCACTGGCCTTTCAGGCAAACACTCATCTAATAACCCACAGAGCACCTCAAGCTAGAAGCAATGGTGAACAGAGCTAAGGCAGGAAACAAGGTATGGTTACTTTTGGGGCCAGATCCCAGGGACAGAACGTGGCATATTGCAGGTGAGTGCCAGCAATAGACCATGATGCCTATGGAGAATCTGAGACAATGAGGCAGAGTGTGAGCTCAGACATTTAAGATGAGGAAGCAGCACTGTCAACTGTGTGCCTCCTCACAAGGATGAAGTTACCACAGAAAAGACTGAGGGCTGACACAAGATGTATGTCGGTGATTCCCAGGGAGCTGTCTCTGGAAAACACTTCTGTAAATGTAACCAACCATCTTATTAAATAAGAAACACAGAAACAATGTAAAAGAGAAAGCCAAGAGGTCAGAGCTCAGAGCTAAAATCTCACCCTTCCTCCTGCGGTGTCCCAGCTTCCCAAAAGAGAGCTATTTCCCTGTGTGTACGTCATTTCATAGTCATTCTGCCTTCTCATTGGTTGTAAACCCAAACACGTGACTGCCTCATCACTGTCTGTATGTACAGCCCTCTAGGTCTTAAAGGCATATGTCTCCAATGCTGGCTGTATCCCTGAACACACAGAGATCTATGGGATTAAAGGCGTGCACCACCACCACACTCTGTCTATGGCTCTAATAGTTCTGACCCCTGGGCAACTTTATTTATTAACATACAATCAAAATCACATTTCAGTACAATTAGAATACCACCACACACTTCCAGCTATTTCCCCAAATCTAAGGGTTTCCCAAAGATGCTTGACAGAGTATGGGAAAGAAGAAGGATGGACCAAGCTGGGAGGCCAGGATGCCCTTTAGGATTCTAAAAGTAAAGTGAGGTGAGGTCTCTTTGAACTCACAGGTAAATCCCTACCCCAGGAACAGCAGTGTTCTTTCTCTGAGAACCACACAGAGTCCACTAAGGAGGGTGGGAGTCAAAGCAGACCCAAGCGTCTGGCTAAGTTTGGACTGTTTTCTGGAAGGGACACTACCTGACATTCATCATGTAAGTAACTCACTCAGTGGGAGGCACTTCTTCATTGGGAACTTAAAAGGGGAGACTGAAACATAGTGAGGGACTTAAGATGCTCCTGACTGAGGACAGCTCATCCTAAAAAGAACTAGAAAGAGCAGGGATCTGATGACTCATAGCAGTGGGACTGGTCCCTCAAGACCACATGGAGAGAACCCCATCTTCAAAACAGGAAGAGAGGTCTTGGAATGAAGCAGGACAAGTATCTCTGGACCAGGACTCACCTTCCAGCCTAGGTAAGAAAGGACCATTGCTGATTGCACGTCCACATTAGACCATCACTCATAAACTTGTCCAGGGAAGGTAGGAAAGGCATCTGGGTACTAAGGTCTGCTTCCCCAAGGACTCCAGTCCCTGAAGTAGCAATGTTTTCATTTGTATTCAGATAGCTGACACAATAGGGGAACACACATAAATGTCACCATCAGAGGAAACACCATGACATCACTCTACCCTCTCATTCTGTATATATGCATGTTTTTACTTTGTGTGTGTGCTCCTATCTGCAGGTCCATGTCATATGTATGAAAGTGTATACAGATGACGCTGAATACTGTTACATATCTCCCCTAACAATATACACATTGTTATTGAGACAGGGTAATTTCATATTCAGGCGTTGTTAATAAAATGTTAACATCACCACATATACAACCTCCCATTTTGCTGAGACAGTGTGCTCAGCACAGTGTGGGAAAGCATCGTTGTTCCTCAAGCTACACTCAGATACTGAGGGAGAAGCTGGACAGATGTGTGGTCAGGCCTCTGTTACCTCATATAAGGTATCGCTAAGGTAAAGGTGTTAATGTGAGGGAATTCAGCGTCTACTGGGGTGGACTGGGATTCAGGAGGAATTGCAGGTAGGCAGTGAGGTTGGGCTATGTGCAGGGAGAAATACATACAGGATACCTGGGATGAAGGCCAAACTAGACCTCAGTGTGTTTTACTGGGAAGTTGGGATGATAAAGGATGTGAGGTACAATGTGGTCTCTGAGGTGCCCACTAACAGGTCCTAAAAAAAAATCAGTAAGTATTGTTGGGGTGTATGCCAAGGAACTTTCCAAACAAAGATTCAGGGGGATGACACCCACAACTCACCAGAGAATGTGGCCAAGGGCTGACCACACTCAAACTGTAACACTGACTAGTGCAGGATGAAGCTGTTGTGCCCTAAGCCTTGGTCAACAGTCAGGTATGGCAGCCCATAGTGTCCAGGGCAGGTAGGAAATGCTTCACAGACTCCTACTGTAGGGGTTCTGAAGAGCCTTTGCTTTTTCACTTCATTAATCTTGTCTTTCTACCTATTGGTTGTGCCCAGAATGAAGGACATTAGGGACACAATATGAAACAGAACTAAAGCCACCTTCCTAACAATGCACACTACCCACATTTAAATCTAAATGGTCTGGTGCATACCATGCATGATCTGGGTATATAAATACGTATGTGCATGTGCCTTCAGGTATTACAGCCATCCCAGTAGGTGTAGGAACAAAGCCCTGAATGCTGGTGGTGACGGGGCTCAAGGCAGTTCTTGAGGTATTCCTAATCTAACACAGCAGGAGTCCTGGTAAGGAGTCAAAAGAGCAGTAAAAACAAGCATGTCTGCAGAGTGACATGCCACACCACATCTTCAGGACAGGACACTAGACACATGTCAAGAAGAGACTCAGCAAGAAGACACTGCCAAGGAAACACCTAGTCTAAGACTCAAGGTTAGAACTTCTGTAGAAGTTAAAGATCCACAGCTTTCAGCAACAACCTATGGCAATCCCTTGGGGGCACAGTCAGCACAGGGGAGGTAGGAGGTGCTTCCCTGGGACTTTCTCTTGGGCTTCTCAAGACAAGAACCTTCCTGAAAACAACCATCCTTATTCAGCTCCTCCCTCCTCAGCCATACACAGTGATGTCACACTCTCCACATCGACTTTATAGACTGTATTTTATTTATGAACCTTGTGTTACTCTATCTGTGGGTGAATCTCTACATACATGTGCATGTGTGAGGGGATCCTGCCAGTTGTTTACTTCTACTAATTTCCACATGGATTTGTGAGAAAGTGTGACAACAGCTGAGGCAGAGCCACACCTGTCCCCTCAGGACTCCTGCTTCCAAACTTCCACATGAGGAAACTCTGTTGCTACTCTGTTCTCTGGTGAGTGACATCCTCAGAAGTCTTTGACTACCATGGCAGGGCTGGGTTGGGGAACGTCATGTCCTTCCAGCTGTGTTAATGGTGGTGAAGGGACAGGTTGCAGGACAAATTTAACAATCAGCTTGGTACCCAGGATCCAGCAGATGACACACTACAATTCAGATGTCTATACAAACTTGCTGATAATCTGAGCATCAGAAATGATAGTCCATGAATTACACTTGGCACATTGGGGCTGACTTTGGCTCATCCCCACTGGGATTGCTCTTCCCAGAGTGAAGTTCCCTAGAGGAGGAGGAGGACTAGATCTGAGCTTCTTCTCACTAAATGGTCATAAAAGGAGCCCTTCGATACTTCCCCTAAGTACCAGCTCAAAGGACAGCTGGGTGGGACAAGAAGGGCCTCCCCAGCTGTCTTTTTACTACACTTTCCATCATTCTATTGGTATAATGTATAATTTGTATCATCTTGAAAGTGGGGAACAGATGCCTGTGTCTGTGCATGTTTCCAATGACATGCCAGGAAAGAGCACCATTATTTTCCTCTACAAACTATCCATAAGTCTATTGTTTTGATGGTTCTCTTTTTCTTTTCAGAAATGCTGACCACATATGAACACTAATGTAAAAGTATCTTTTGACCTACAAGAACTCAAAATGATTCACTAGTTTAACTGTAAAGAAACTGGTATGTTTACCCTGAGGTTGGTCATACCCAAAGTGAGAAGATATGTAGGCATATCCCAGTGGCTCAATGATAGATGCCCTGGGAAATTCAAGAAAAGTGTGTGCCTGGGCTAAAACCTGACCCTGAAAGGCCAGGCACAATACAAAAAGCAATGTGGTACTGAGACAATCCCTAACAATGAAGAAGCCCATGCCTAAAATAAGAAGAGATGTGGGCCTGGGCCAATTCCTAATTCTGAAGAGGCCCAGGCCAAAAAAAAGAGGAGGACTGGACCTGGACCACTCCCTGACCCTGATAAAGCCCCAACCCAAATGGAGAAGACACGTGGCAGAGGTTAATTACCTCATCTGAAGATTCACCATTCTAAACAAGAAGAGATGTGGGCCTGAGCCTATCCCTGAAACTGAAGAGGCAAAGAGCCCCAGGAACGTTAAAAGAAGAGATGTGGGCCTGGGCCTATCCAGAACCACACAGAGGCTCAGGACAAAACAAGAAGGCATGTGGACCTGGGCCATTATGTAAACATGAAGAGGTATAGGTCCAGAGAAGAGATGTGGGCACCAGCCTATATCTTACCCTGAAGAGGGCTGGGCCCAATGAAGAAGAGATGTGGGCCTGCCTAACCATTATCTTGAAGAGGACTGGGTCCAATGAAGAAGAGATGTGGGCCTGGGCCTAAACCTTACCCTGAAGAGGCCTGGGCCCAATTAAGGAGAGATGTGGGCCTGGGCCTAACATTTATCCTGAAGAAGCCTAGGCCCAAATAAAGAAGAGATGTGGGCCTGGGCCAATCCCTTACCCTGAAGAGGCCTGGGCCCAATGAAGAACGAATGTGGTCCCAGGCATAACATTCATCCTGAAGAGGCCTGGGCCCAAATAAAGAAGAGATGTGGGCTTGGGCCAATCCCTTACCCTGAAGAGGCCTGGGCCCAATGAAGAACAAATGTGGTCCCAGGCATAACATTTATCCTGAAGAGGCCTGGGCCCAAATAAAGAAGAGATGTGGGCTTGGGCCAATCCCTTACCCTGAAGAGATAGGACCCTGGGAACAATCCCTGACCATGAAAGGCCTGGGCCCTAAGAAGGAAGAGATGTGGGCCTGAGTCTGTCACTAACCCTGAAGAGGCCCACACCAGAAAAAGAAGAGATATGGGCCTGGGCCAGTTCCTTACCTTGAGAAGTCCTGGAGCCAATGAAGACTAGATGTCAGCCTAGGACTGAAGAGGCTTTAACACAACAGAGAAGTAATGTGGGCCTCAGCCATTCCATAACCCTGCATAGCCCAGGCCCTAGGAAAGAGATGGGGGCCCGGGCCGGCCCCTTACCCTGAAGAGGCCTGGGCCCAAACAAGAGATATGGGCCTCGGCATATCCTTGATCCTAAAGAGTCCCAGGCCAAAACAAAGAGATATATGGACCTGGGCCAGTCCCTAAAAATGAAATAAACTGGGCTGGAAGAAAAAGAGAGATGTGGGTCTGGTCCTATCCCTAAACCCAGAGGCCCAGGCCAAAACAAGATGTGGGACTGGGCCTATCCCAGATCCTAAAGAGCCCACAGGCCAAACAAGAAGAAATGTGGGCCTAGGTCATTCCTGTCCCTGAAGATACTTGGGCCCAAAGAAGGGATGTGGGCCTGGGCCTATATGAGACACTGAAGAAGCCTGGGCTCTAAGAAGAAATGTAGACCTGGTCCATACCTTATCTGAAGGGGCTTGGGCTCACAGAAAGGAGAGATGTGGGCCTAGGCCTATTTCTAACACTGAAGAGGCCTTGGTCCTAAGAAGAAAAGATGTAGGCCTGTGCCTATCCCTAAAACTAGAGTCTCAGATCAAAAGAATAAGAGATGTGGGCCTGTATCATTCACTAACCCTGAAGAAGCCTGGGCCTGAATAAAAGAGAGACATGGGAGTGGGCATATCTGTGAAGAGGCCTGGGCTCAAACATGTAGAGATGTGAGCTTGGGCAAATCCCTAACCCTGAGGAGGCTTGGGCCCAAAGAAAATGGAGAGATGGTGGACCTGAGTCTATCCCTAACACTGCAGAGTCCTGGACTCAAAGCAAGAAGAGATGAGGTATAGGCCTATCCTTGAACTTGGAAAGGCATGGGCCCAAAAAAGAAGAGATGGTGGACCTGAGTCTATCCCTAACACTGCAGAGTCCTGGACTCAAAACAAGAAGAGATGAGGTATAGGCCTATCCTTGAACTTGGAAAGGCACGGGCCCAAAAAAGAAGAGATGTGGGCCTGGGCCTATCCCTGACCCTGAACGAGCCTGGGCCCAAAGCACAAAGACATGTGGGAAAGTAGAGAATGAGACAGGGCCAGGACAAACCAAACAAAAAGGAGTGTGTCAGGATATATCAGAACCTGAAATATCGGGGTCCTAGAACAAAAAGAGCTCTGGCCTGGGGCTTACTCCAATACTCAAGATGCCAGGGTCCAAAATGAGACCTGAAATGGGTCCAGGATAAACCAGGAAAAGGATTGTTCCTGGGCCAAACCCTGACACTCAGGAAGTCCATAACAAAATGCTACTGTACAATTAGCCAGATTCACTCTCACCCAAGAGCCCTGGGCCCAAACAAAGAAGAGTGCCCAAGACAAAACTAGTGTTTCAACATTGTGTTTAGACTGTGGACCAAGAGGAACTTGGATCCAAAGCCTTACTTTGAGTTTTAAAACCAATCAAGACTTCAATGCAGACTCATCCCAGCTTGTTGATCCATAATCTATGACCCGACTGCAATACTCCCTACGTGACCACTAATGTAAGCTGACATTCTGAGTAATAGGTATATGGATCACACATACATACTTCATTCAATGCAGACCACATGAACACATGTGAGCAAGGATGACACCATCTTCATAATGTGCCAAGGCCTCATTGAAATGTCCTAACTATGTAGACATATCCTACCATAAAGGATGTCATAATGTACCCTTTAGCTGTCTGAGACACAACTAATCTGGATTAAACTGATTTCTTTAGGAACAAACAGTGTTCAACTGTAACTCAGGCTACAGCCTGTTCTCCAAGAATCCAGGACTAACCCAGATTTGGGCTTATTCTAAATAACTGACATCAGGACAGATATATCCTCCAAGATTCAAATCTTGATGATGACCTAAAAACTTATGACCAGGGGCAAAACCACAAAAGAATCTTAAAGGAAACCTGGCAGCTCCTTAAACCCCAAGTAGCCTGACATCCTATCTTCAAGGGAGTGTGGGCCACACCCTCTTTCTATGCATCCCAGGACAAAATGCTACCAAAAAGGGGCCAGGCCCTGAAGGGACCAAACCTCACCTTAATGATCAAAGGAAACGGACACCCCAATAACCATGACCTGTTCTGAAACCAAGCATTATCTTTACATCAATATATTTTGTTGGACAAACCATAGCCTCATTTGTTACCCAGGCCATGCCAAGATCACCAAGACAATTGGAATCCTCACCAGAGAGTGACATTAGATCATAGGCCATGAACTCCAGTCACTAAAGAGTTGATCTGGAAGCTCCTCTTGGTTCCACTCTTGTTTGTGGGCTGTACCTGTGATTCTCCCAACACAGGCAACTATCTCACAACACATGTGTCAAGGCAATGCCATGGCTTTCAAGTAACCTGCACCATACATGATGTCAAATGACAGGGATAATAGCCTGGGATGAAGGATGTGTAAGCCGCACCCAGGTAACCCTCTGTGTCCAGGTCAAGAACAACAATTTGACCTTGGGTCTGACCCAGGTCATACACTCCTTCACTAAGGTTCTACACACTGTGACGCCATGAGGTGGTGGTCTGAGGAATTAACAAGGGCAAAGGCTAGAAAGTGACATCAATGGGGCCCTGCCAGCTCCCTGATTACCAGTACCCTGGGTCCAGCATAAATTCAAAGGTGTGTAGGCCACACCCTTTCTTCACATGACCCTGTACTTGCTCACACTAAGGGATTCAGGACCACAAACTATGGCTGTAAATAGGAGAAGGACCTACTCTGGTTAATGACTGGAAACATGGTCATGCCTTAATGTCAAGAATATTTCCATGGCACATGGCCCTCTAGTGACTTCACCTGATTTTTTTTTATCAGGCTTGACTCTATTCACCAAACATCTTAAATACATAAAGAAGCCTTCCTAAGCTGATGACTGACTGGAATCAATTGCAATATGAACTTGGCTCCCTTTCCACCAAGAAGCCTGGGTCAAATTTAAATTCAAGGGTTATGGGCCACATACTCTCTTCATGAAATGCAGGAAAGATGCTCACCACAAAGACCCATGACCCCAAAACATGGTCTTCATCATGTATGGGACACACCAGAGAAACAACTTGGGCAGATTTGGCATGATAGGTATGCGGGCTGCACCCAGGAGCTATTATATGCCCAAATGTCTTCAATAGCTCCAGGACAAGTGGTCTTGTATGAGTTGGCCAACACTACAGCCTCAGAAGCACCTGGAATCACCACAAGGATCAGGGCTGGTGTTCTGGTATGTGACATCACCCTCACAAATGTCCAGACTGTGGTCCAAACACACATGTCCTGATATCTCAGGTTCCTCACCCTCTCTTGGTGACTTAGGCCCTCAACCTGACCTGATTAGAAACATCATGGAACCCACTGGACTAAGAATGTTATGACCCAGGAATACAGACACAACTTTAATAAAAATGTGTAATAGAAACCCCAGGACTTCCTCCTCTGGAGGTATGTTTGTTGGCATGTTCAAAGACTAGACATGGGTTCCTAGGTTTCCTTAAACCCTCACAGGAGCCTATCTACAAGAAGCCAGAATTATAACCTGATTTCTATGGATCTCTTACAATGCAGATGTAAAGCCTTGCAGTGATCAGTCTTACTGTACATGTTTTGCCCTAACATTGTGTATATAATTGTTAATAAAATGACTGATCTACTACCATGGTTTCTCCTGGAATGTGCCCTGTCCCTATATTTCTAACATTGAACTACTTAAGAACAGGCTGTGATAGTTACTCACAAACAGGGAAGATAGGTAGGTTCAAGTATAGGGCACATGTCTGTATACACAGACCTCATCCTGAAGATCGGTGCACCTCTGTCCATAGTTTGTATCTTTGCCATTTTCTGGAATCTCTTATAAAGCAAAACAAAAAAAAAAAGTGAAAGGTGCCAAGTAGGCAGGAGCCCTCACCCAGTTGTAAAATCACTGGGATAAAACTTCAAAATTGGACAGACAGCTCCCAACCCCATGCAGTGAGAAAATCCTATTAGCACCAATCTTAGAGAGCTGTTGATGAAGGCTGAGAGGCAGAGGAGCAAAGGGAGGCTCAGTGGATCACTGACACCAGGCATTGGAAACTGTCTTCCAGTGAGACTCCACATGAGGATGAATGGACCTCCACTATTATCCTATATACGGTACCACAACAGTCAGGAACAGATTCATGTCCAAGGAAGAGTGAAATGTGCTGTGCTCCTTCACTTAGAGGAACTAGAGACTGACATGTTGCAACTCTGGTCTTTCCCCTCTTGATCCTGGGAAGCAGAGGTGGCAGTTTGTTGGTGTGTTCCATATTGATCCTCATAGCCACAGGGAGGATGTCTCCAAAAAGGACACGGAAGCTATACCCCTGAAACGACAAAATATGGAGCCAAAGTGGGACAGAAGCAAGGACAATACCATTAGCCATGCTCTTGTCAGTAAGGGAAACCCATGGAGGCAAAGAGCTACAGGTAACTAAGCACTGCTGATAGAGGGAGAATTAATGTAGATGAGTCCCCTACCTGGTTATCCAATACTTAGTATTCAGACCTAGTGTGTGTGTGTGTGTGTGTGTGTGTGTGTGTGTGTGTGTGTGTGTGTGTGATCATCACTGAGCAGTGCAGCCTATGGTCAGCATATATTTAGGCATTTATCTATAAGTGTGTATCAATAATAAAAACATGCCATGAATCTGAGAGAGGGAGTGAAAAGGAAAATAATGAGCTAGAGATGGAAGGATAATGCAAATGGTGAGCGTTTTTTTAATTCTACAAATTATAAATGTAAAATTTAAGAACCATTTAATGGAAGATTTTGTTCAGTTAGATATTCATATTATAATATGTATGAAGTGAATCACATTTCCTGTGTTTGTATTGTATTTCAACACTCCTGTCTCCACACCTAGATCTCTCTTCTCATAAGGAGACATGAACACAGACATTACAATATCATGTTCGACATGTAGTTTCCATGGTGACACTGAGCCCATACCTTGAGCCTTTATATCAGCAGACATCCCAGGGTATAATGCTCTATCCTGTCTTACAACCCCGTTCCGCCCACACGTTTCCCAAGCCCCGTCTCTCATATTAAATCCGTCCCTACTGTGCTGCCCTCATCTGGAAGGAGAGAAACACAGAAGAGAGGACTGTAAACATGCTCACTTCTCATGGGAGTAGCAGAACCCTGGGCGGCCTTTTGTTTCAGATTTATACAGGTACCTGAGTGTGTCAGACCCCAGAAAGTCAGGAATTAGCCTATAAATACTTTTTTAAATTTCCTATTTATATTTAGATACAAACTCAACATTTCCCCACACCTCAAATGTACTTACAATGCTTTTGTATCATCTCCATAAATATTAAAGCATTGTCCCTTTTTTTGGAATAACATGGATAGTTGAGTCAGGAACAAAGCTTTTGATATGTATGTAATTCTCTATGGAAAAACCAATGAAATGAGAGCTATGGCTACATAAAGAACTGGTTTATATTGTTACATCTTAAGTGTCATCTATTACTTTGAGTACCCAAATCAAGTAAGAGTTTTTAGTATGTAGTTTTCAATATCCAGAATATCCAACTCTTCCTTCAATCATTATCATGTCCAGTTCTAATATCTGGTTGGATTTTTGAGACCCCTTACTTCATGGGCAGGCTTGGTCTTGAACTCACATCACTCGTCTTTTCTCTGCCCTCAAATGATGAGACTCTGGGACCACCATCCTGGCTCTGTTCCTACCATCTGCAGCTAGAGCCACAGCTACAGATGGAAACACCTTAGCACAGAGGAATGCAATCTTCACACCTGATCTCAACGTGGAGGCTGGGAAAAGGTTCTGCAGTGACAGCAAGGTCAAGAATAAGTGGGACACACATCAATACATCCGGAACCAAGCTCCTCTGCCTATCGACCTAAAGGTTACACTGTGAGTGTTACCAATGTTGGACACTCCAGAAGGGTCAAACAGCAAGAATATTCATTACAATTTCATACAAAAATCGATGAAAATTAATACCTTATTCAGTTCTACCTAACACAGAAAAGAGCTTTTAAAATCATTTTGTAAAATTCATCTTCATTTTGCCTATATTTTCAGTAACTATACTGATTCTACAAGGAAGGCGGTCTCTATTTCTAATTTTGTGAATCTCATCACTCGGGGATATGGATGGTATTAGGACACTGTGGTGTAGGCTTTCTGCTCTCGCTGTGCCAAGAAGGTTTCACCTGAACAAATACAGGTGTCATTAGCACATGTGAGTGCTGTCAATAAGGACCACAGGGCAGAGAGAAGTAATAACAAATCTTAACTCTAAGTAACTGAGTCCCAAGACTTTCTATTATTCATGTTTTATTTAGGTATCAGGTACTGCATAGTTAAGGTATTTACTCTGAAAAATAGAAAATGAACGGGAAATTAACATTATTTTTTCTGCAAAGATGATGAAACATTTGTCCTAGGCCTTATTAATACACAAGGCAGTAAACATGATTGAAAAGCGTAATTGAGTGAACTGAGCCCACCCATCACCTGCCTCTGCAGCCAAAATCGTCTCCTCCAAAGCACATAGAGCTGAATTGCAGTGACAGTGACTTCCATTGCATATTCAGTGGCAGTGAATTCTCACACTTTCCCTTAAAACATAAAGTCTTCATAGAGATTTTAGCAGCATTAAACAATGCACTTTTAAATAATACAATTTAATTGATTCTTTGAGAGATAGTGAATTTTAAACATAGTCTCCTTTATTTTGCCAAATCCTCCATGATCTCACACTTAACTGCACCAATTTGGTGGTGTGTGTGTGTGTGTGTGTGTGTGTGTGTGTGTGTGTCCTATCTAAGGCAACATTTCATGCTCATATTCTCACGTGTGTAGGGCTATTCACCAAGTTTTGCTCAACCTACCGTTACATCATCACCATAAGAAAAACTGACTCTTCCTTCTCTAGAAGCCACCAACTGTCAACAGTTTTTCAGTTAGGGGCGGGGCCAGTGAGCTCCTTTCCCTTCCATGCTAGAATACTGACTGGCTTCATCATAGAGTTCCTAAAAAAAGCAGGACTCTCATGTCCAGAAGACAGTGCTTTATTGAAAATACCGTGACCTTTGGGTCTTAAAAATCTTCCCACCCCTCTTCTGGAAAGGGTTCTGAGACTCAGAGGAAGGTGTGATATAAATATCGCATTTATGACTACAAATTCCACAGATATTTCATCTCTGACTTTTCAGTTTCTAGTGTGAAACACAGATTCCTGCATTAAGAGACTTCTCTGATGAGGACTGAGAGCTCACTAACCTATGAGTAGAGAGCTGTGAATTCCAAGGTAGAGAGTTGTGAATTCAGAGGACAGTGTGATCTGATCATTTAACATAGTAATTGTGGTAGGATCACCTTGGGAGCCTGTGAGTTTGCCAGCCACAGGTTCTAGTCTAGATTTACAGTGTGAGCATGCTTTTAATCTTGTGGGTTGGATTTTAATTCCAATGAGAATGTGGCTCATTATGGCAGTGTTTGTTTTTCATGAGAATGGGCCCATAAGCTCCTATGCTTGAATAATTAGGTCACAGATTGCAAAACTCTGTGGGAAGGATTGGGAGGTGCGGCATTGTCAGAAGAGGTATGTTACTAGAGATGAACTTTCTCTCTGACCCATGCTGTTATCCCAAGATGTGGGCTCTCAACTGCTGCTCCAGCACCATGCCTGCCAGTCGGCTGTCATGATCTCTGCCTTGATGGCCATGGATTCATCCTCTGAATCTGTAAGGCCCTAATAACTTCTGCTTCTATTAATTTCCTTGGTCATTGTGTCTCTTTACAGCATATAAGACAGTCCCTCCCATGACATCCATCCACTATTACACCAACAGGTCTATCTTGTCACGCTGGTTGTCATTTATAGCTCACAGGAATACAGCTGGAGGAGACTCCTACTGGTCCCATCCATCAACCTCAATAGAACATTTCTGTACTATAACTCTAGTCAATATGGAGAAAACATCTTTTCATGACACCTTTGATTTCTCTGTGTCCTGTGAAGAATGCCTGTAGTGTTTCCAGTAGTGGGGTCTTAACCTCAAGTTCTGGTGCACCACCACCAAGACCAATGGCAATAGGTTATAACAATGAACTTGTAATGACAATAGCTATAGTAGTAAAATTCCATGCATGTAGTATAGACAAATATCAGCTTAACTCGGAACATAAAGGCTCTTCCTCTTAGAATAAGTTGGAGACAAATATGAAAGCTATTTTCTACCCTCTACCCCAGGTCAATATTTCAGAATAATGTTATGAGATTATATATGGTTGAGTATGTGTTTCAATAAATCATCATACATAGAAAAATTACAAAAAAAAAAGAACAAGAGGAAAGAGAGAAAAAGGAAGATGTACTTTCTCAGTTCTGCAGGTAGCAAGATGAAGAGCAAGACCCCAGCTCTTCTGGGAATGTGACTTCTCAGATAACTTGCTGTTGTCCTCTCACACGGTGAATGAAGAACAGAAGAGAGTGATAAACACCATATTTTTCCATGACACCCAGGTTGCATATTCACTGCAACAGGCCCTTATTGCAATGACACTATTCCTCCATGAGGATGAGAACATGCATTTCTCCCTGAAAGTTCACCTCCCAGTGCAAATGCCCTGGAGCAAACTGCAACTGCTGCCATACTGTGGATGCACGGAGGACATATTGTAAAGACTGGAACACACACAGGGATCTATAAAATGCCTTGAAATTTCAGAAGATTGCCACCTGCTGTGGTGATATTGTGTTCCCCAATATATTGTGAACACTAATAAACTTATCTGGGGTCAGAGAACAGAACAACCACTAGATACAGAGGCCAGAAAATGGTGGCACTCACACTTTTAATCCTAGCATTCCAGAGACAGAGATCCATTTGGATCTCTGTGAGTTCAAAGACACACTGGAAACAGCCAGGCATGGTGACACAGGCCTTTAATCCCGGGAAGTGATGGCAGGAAGCAGAAAGGTATATAAAGCATGAGGACCAGGAACTAGAGCCTGGTTAAGGTTTTAGGCTTTTGAGCAGCAGTTCAGCTGAGACCCATTCAGATGAGGACACAGAGGCTTCCGGTTTGAGGAAATGGGATCAGCTGAGGAATTGGCGAGGTGAGGTAGCTGTGGCTTGTTCTGCTTCTCTGATCTTTCAGCATTCACCCCAATATCTAGCTCTGGGTTTGTTTTCATTTATAAGACCGTTTAGCAATTCATCTACATCTGGAGTCCAACATGGGGTTCAACTTCGAGGAAAAGCTACTTGCATGTGGCCTTGCAGGCCCCAGTTCAGACCCAAGATACATGTTGCCGGTTGTGGTGGCACACTAGTTGGATTTACTAAAGGAGGCAGAGGCAGGAGGATCCCAAGTTTGAGGCCGGCCTAGGAGGCTTGCTAAGGAGAAGCTTCGGCCAGGGCTGAGCCACAAATGGTGGTGGTGGGACCATGGAGGCAGCAGCTGGTGCTCCCAGTTGCTGGCTGCCGGGAGGACGGCGGTGTAGATATGATAAGATAAAAAGGGGGATTATTGAATCTACCTTTAGAAGACAATTACCAGTTTTAAATACTTTACATTGGATTGGAGAGAGATCTAGGAGCCAGTGAAGGAGCAGCCAGAGAAGGAGGAGGACTCCAGGGGCCAGCCACCCAGCTACACACCAACAAGCTATGGAGTAGGAGTAAGATTAATGGAAGTAAGAGAACCAGAAAAGCTCAGAAGAAAAAGGAAAGCTGGCAAGAAACGAAGCCAAGATAAGGCTGGGAATTCATAAGCAGACTAAACCTCCAAGTGCGAATTTATTTGGGAGCTGGGTGGTGGGCTCCCCACAAAAGAAAAAAAAAACAAGTAACAACAACCTGGCTCCTGCTTCCTCTATCTCCAGGGTCAGTTGTTCCTGAAAGGGACTGAAGCTTACTGACATTCACCTCTAAGCATCATGGCTCTGGGGGCAAAGAAACCTGCTTGGTTTTGCCTTGAGAGCTGCAAAAGTGGTGCTTTCCTTCCCTGGGATTCTCAAAGCATCTCTTGTGATGCTGTTTTCTGGAACTATCTGAGCCCATGTGATTAAGCTCAACTTAATCAACGCTGGAGCTATAAGATCACAGCATGGGAATTAGGGGCCCATCATTTTCAAAGAGACCACCAGCCCATTGACTTAGAACCCAGAAACATGGCTTTTGCTCTTTGCAGGGTTACTCTACCCATGAAACCTCCACTTCTCAGTAACAGATACTCTGCACTGTGCTACAAGGAGGAAAAGATGAGCCTCCTCAAATCACAGAGATGTGAAGGGAGCTACAGCCGACACCACCTCTAACACTAAAGGGACAGACATACAACAAACTCCAAGCCTCCTCAAATTAGCCTGACTTTTGTCTCCTATAAACCAAGAAAGCAGGAAGGCTTCAGGGCTGGTGTTAGAATCTTTCCTTATAAGTGCTCCCTGAGATACACTTGGATGAATAGACACCTATGTTGACTATCAGCACACAGAGGATTCATTAGTCTAGACCAAACCTCCAAGTACCACAGAAAGACTGTCAGGAAAATAAACATGTAGAAGATGTTATTAGTTAAATGTGAAGTGGGCTGGGTGGCAGGTCCACACCTCTACTTCTGCCTCTCCAGATCTAAATTTCCCCAGTCTCATGCCCACCTCTGTCATCTGTGGTCTCCCTTTCCTCTCTCATCCCATTCCCAATGAATCACAAAGATCTTCTCCAACTCATCCCATTATCCTAGCTTCCAACACCGGCAGGCATAACCTGAGAAAACACCAGCTGAGCAGGACACAGACAATTTCCTACCAGACAACACACAGCCACTGCACTCCCTGCAAGTCCAGGGAAAAAGCAGAAACCAAGGAACAAAGCATTCATCCAACAGAGACAAACCAGCAGTGGACAGGTGCGGTGCCAGAATTAAGAGTGCTACAGCTTGCAGGCAACAGGAAGTCGACTGACTTACGGGGTGGTATCCTGAGCATAGGAAACCCCAAAGTCTGCCCCCAAAGTGACACAGGTCCTCTAACAAGGCCACACCCACTCCAACAAAGCCATACCTCCTAACAGTGCCACGCCCTATGAGAACATGAGATCCAATTACATTCAAGCTACCACAATTAGTAAGAAATCAACCTAATTTAAGCTCTACTAATAAAAATATAAAAAAGTAGCAATGGTTTGAATATGTACCAATGAATTTCCTTTTTTTATTTAACTGGTGTCTAAAATTTTACATATTTATTGATTTCATATTTTGACAAAACATACAAATTCTGTTAGGTTCAAGTGTGACTGTATCTGCTGAGATATTTATCATATCTTTACAATCAAACTTCCAAAATGCTCTTTATACTAGTGCAAGAGAGTTCTTAATTAACACAAACTAGAGTAAGCTAGGAAGAAGGACCCTCCCTAGAGGAACTGCCTCCATCAGGTTGACTTGTGGACATATTTGGGGGGATAGTTAATTAACTGATTAATTAATTAACTGTTACTTATGTGGGAGGGCATAGCCCACTGTATCTAGTGCTACCCCTGGGTAAGCCTGAGTAGCATAAAAAAGCAAGCTGAGTAAGCCGGTTTGCAGCTTTCCTCCATGGGTCCTGCCCTGAATTCACTCACTAACAGATAAAGTCCTGACAGTTGTGAGATGAAAAACCCCTTGCCTCACCTGAGTCGGTTTTGATCTGTGTTTTGTCACAGCAATAGAAAAGCAAGGCAGGACAAAACCTGTAAAGGAAATGATCGGTACATTATGTATAGCAATCCCACAGTTCAAGAGACACATAACTCCTAACCTTAACTTAATACCATTCACCACCCTCTTCCCGGCTCTTCCACTGTGTCCTTTACTATTCATCAGAGTCTTTAAAGGGCTTGTTAAAACTGACTGCTGGACTCACTGTCCAGACATTCTAATTCTTAGAAATTAGATGTCACAGATAAAACAAGTGCCTAAGTGAAGCTGATATCACTGGGACAAGAACTCTGCTTTAATGGGGGGACTTGGTCTCAAAAAAAAAAAGAAAAGAAAAGAAAAGAAAAGGGGAAGAAAAGAAAAGGAAAGGAAAAACAGAGTAGAAGAGAGCTTACAAAATGTTTATAGACACCACTTATAAATTATCATTTCAGTATCCTGATCCTTGAATACATTAGATGGCTTCCTGGCAGCAAGGAGGCAGCAAAGCCATGAGCCTCTCTCCCAGCCTCATTCCAGCTATTTATAAGCAGAATTGTGTGCACTCAGTCCAAACTCCTACCTCAATAGGAGCTATAATGAACTGTCTGAGAACTGGGCAGCCCCATGTCCACTGCTGAGGTCTATTAAGAATGCAGAAGGAAGGTAAGATCTTGGGAGCCTGGGCCCAGCATGCAGAAGCTGCTCTACTGTGGGATTCTCCTGCACTGTCACCCAGTCCAGAGCACGGCTCTGACCACTCAGAAACTCTTCCCCCAGGCTTCAGCTCCTTGTCCATTTCCCTACTACGTGCTCCAGGGTCTTCTTGCCTCTTTTCCTTTAGCCTCCCTACCCAGGCACTGGGTAGAAATGGGTTTTCAGGGAGCTCAAGCTGCTGAAAATTCTTCAGTGAGTCCATGTTTCCCCCAAAGAAATTAGTTAAAAACATTTGACTTTATACAAAATTCTCCCCTACCATTCATCTCCTGCCTGGAATCTTATACTAAATAAAACAGACCTTTTCTATCCTCAGTGCGCTCAGGCTTTCCCTACTAAAGGTGCCCTTGCCTGGCTCTTCAGTGTTGCTCCTCATCCTTCCAGATGTGCTCAGGGCACAAGCAGGGAAAGGTGGGGTTGGCAAACATCCTTCAATGGTCCTCTCCCCTCATGGACACCAAGCTAGTCACACATCGGATTACCCTCACAAGAACTGAAGAAACCAGGTGGAAACCACAGTTCCTGCTCTAGTGTAACAGAATGAAAAGGCGAACTGAAGCATGCAGGAGAGTTGCCAGCACTGCCCCTCCCCCAACTCTGTGGACACACCTCCTGCTTGGGGAAGGGAAGATTGTGACTAGTCTGAAACCTGAAACCTGTTAGTAGGCCCAACAGGGTTAAATGTGGTGCATGGCCAAGTCTCTGTCTTTTAAGTCAATAACTATGCACTGGTCCACCAGAACTACGTTAGACCAAATGGCTCTTTCTACCAATCTCTTCTAAGCTTGGGCTACAGACTCAGAAAAAAAGACCCATCCACTGAGGAGCAGGATGTGAGGATCACAAGTGTACAGTGGCAGGACCAATTTGCAGAGACCAAGTAACCAATAGGACCAAAGATCTTGTCCACATGTAAAAGCTAATAATCCTAAAACTCTAACCAGTGTGATCACCTGGATACTTTTCTGCTCCCCCCCCCTTCGTTTCTTTGTTTTCTTTTTCTATTGGTGAAATTATTTATATATTTATTATTTAGTTATTTAGTGTTGGGGAATATTACTTTAAGGTTGTATTACTTTTGTTTATGTTGCATTTGTTTAACTTGGTGAAGCTGGTGACTGTGTCTAAAACACCTGATGGTCTAATAAAAAGCTGAGCAGCCAATAGTGAGGCAGCAGAGAAAATCGGCAGGGCTGGCAGGCAGAGAAACTATATAGAAGGAGAAATCTGGGAGGAGAAAAGATCGAAGAAGTAGCCAGAGAAGGAGGGGGACACCAGAGGCCAACCACCCAGCTACACAGCAAGCCACAGAGTAAGACTAAGATTTACAGAAGTAAGAGAATGGGAAAAGCCCAGTGGCAAAAGGTAGACGGGATATTTTAAGTTAAGGAAAGCTGGCTAGAAACAAGAACAGCTGAGGCCAAGTATCTATAAGTAAGAATAAGTCTCCATGTATGACTTATTTGGGAGCTGGGCGGTGGGCACCACAAAAGAGAAAACAACAACAATTTAGTTATTTCTTTTTCATTGCAAATAGATTCCCTTCTCATACAGTAATTCCAGAGCATAGATTCCCCTCCCTCCACTCCTTCCAGTCTCCCCCATCCACTCTCCTTCTCCAGCACATCCACTCCCACTGTCTCCCTTCAGAAAAGAACAAACCTCCAAGAAACACCCAAACACGACAGAACAAATTCAATAATACACTCCAAATGCTCTTCTTACACAGAAGCTCAACAAGGTACCCCAACAGGAGGAAATTAGTGCAAACAGCAGGGGGAAAATTCAAAGATAAACCCCCTCCCACCCTTAGAGCCCTACAAAAACACCGAGTTAACAGTAACAGCATTGACATGGAGGTGGAGATCCGTAAAGTCCCCTCACGTCAGTCTCTCTGAGCCCATAGATGCTATGATTCAGTGAGGCTGTGTTCTCCTGCTGCCCTACAATCTTCCTACCCTCTCTTCTCTGGTATTCAATGAACCTGAGGGGAGGGATCCAGTGAAGAACTCCAATTTAGACTCTCTCTCCCCCTACGTCTGGCTGTAAGTATCTGATTCTGCTCCAATACAATGCCAGAGAAAGCCTCTATAATGACAATTGGACAGGACATGATCTGTAAGTATACAGAATTTCATTAGGAATCATTTCATTGCTTTTTTAAGACCAGTTGTATTTTATTCTACCCTAGAACTCTGGGGTATCCAGTCTCTAGTTCCTGGCCATCCAAGCACTGTTGAGTATGGTCTCCCACTCTTGGAGGGGCCTCAAGTGACATCAGACATTGGCTGTCCACTCACACAAGTTCTGAGCCTCCAGGCACAATTGTCCCAGCACATGCAGACAGGACAGATTCTAAGTCAAAGGTTTGGGGCTGGGTTGGTGTCCATGTTCCTCTCTCAGTAGTCTACAGAATACTTTCTTTCACCAAAGACATTAGGACATGGGGTGAAGGTTCCATGCAAGCATAAGCTTCACCTCTCCATGTTTAACAAGCCCAGTGGATGTTGTCCTCTTCAAGGGAGACACACTGTCACTGTACAGAGAGCAACCCTCAGTCTTAGCATCAGCCTGGGGTGTTTGGGCATATCCAGGGGACCCCCTCAGCCAACAACCGAAGCAAATGCAGTTCAGTCCCACTTCTGGGAGCCTTGACCAGCTACAAGAGATGGCCAGTTCAGACTCCATGTCCCCCATTACCAGGGTTTCTCAGGAGGATCACCCTCATAGAGATTCTTAAGGGAAAAAATAGCCAGCAGAATTGAAAACACAATAGGATGTATCATTGACAAACAAATGACACAAAAGAGTGAATATTTAGGTACCAGAGAACTTCATAGTTAAAGCATTGACTCCCCAAAATACAAAGAAAATGAAATGACAATTAACACTACCTTTCCTGCAAAGATGAAGAAACTTTTGTCAAAGGCTTCATTAAGATACATCAGGCAGCAGTTCACATTTCCTAAGAAAAAGAAAATTGTTGAAAAGCATAAATTGAGTGAACTGAGCCCACCCATCACCTGCCTCTACAACCAAAATCTTTTCCTCCAAAGCACATAGAGCTGAATTGCAGTACAGTGACTTCCATTGCATATTCAGTGACAGTGAATTCTCACACTTTCCCTTTAAAACATAAAAAGTCTTCATAGAGACTTTAGCAGCATTAAAACATGAAGTATTCAATATTTTAATTAATTCTTTGAGAATTTCATACATAAGTAGCTTATTTTTAACATAGTCCTCTTCATTCTTCCTATCATCCCTGATCTCAAACTCAACTGTACCAATTTTCTCTCTCCCTCTCCCTCTCCCTCTCCCTCCTCTCCCTCTCCCTCTCCCTCTCCCTCCTCTCCCTCTCCCTCTCCCTCTCCCTCTCCCTCTCCCTCTCCCTCTCCCTCTCTCTCTCTCTCTCTCTCTCTCTCTCTCTCTCTCTCTCTGTCTCCTATCTAAGGCAACATTTCATGCTCATTTTCTCACGTGTGTAGGGCTATTCACCAAGTTTTGCTCAACCTACTGTCACATCATCACCATAAGAAAAACTGACTCTTCCTTCTCTAGAAGCCACCACCAACTGTCAACAGCTTTTCAGTTAGGGGCGGGGCCAGTGAGCTCCTTTCCCTTCCATGTTAGAATACTGACTGGCTTCATCATAGAGTTCCTAAATGCAGCAGGACTCTCATGTCCAGAAGACAGTGCTTTATTGAAAATACCATGACCTCTGGATCTTAAAAATCTTCCCACCCCTCTTCTGGAAAGGGCTCTGAGACTCAGTGGAAGGTGTTGTAGAAATATCACAATTTTCTCGTGAACTCCTAAGACACTTCATCTCCTAAGACACTTCATCTGAGTTTTCACAGTTTCTAATGTGAAACACAGATTCCTGCATTAAGAGACTTCTCTGATGAGGACTGAGAGCTCACTAACCTATGAGTAAAGAGATATGAATTCCAAGGTATATAAATGTGAATTCAGAGGGCAGTGTGATCTGATCATTTAACATAGTAATTGTGGTAGGTTCACCCTGGGGCCTATGAGTTTGCCAGCCACTGGTTCTAGATTTACACTGTGACACATGGCTTTATTCTTGTGGGTTGGTAGCAGGAGCCAGCCCCAGTGGTGGGTGGGTCCCACAGAGGATGTAAGGAGTCCGCGGGAGAAGGAAGTGAACCAGGCCATGGTGGTCAGGATAATCTTGCAGCCTGAATGACTAGCAGCCAGTGTTTCTTATTTATACAGAATTTAGTTAGCAGGGATACATTCATGATGTTCCAAAACATAGATCATATCATTTTTGTTTCTAGACATGTGTTTCACTTCCTTTTGCTCATCTTTTAGTCATCATTAATAAACTATGACAGAACAGAGTTATCATCTCCAATCATTTTTCCTCAAGTTTTGACATCATTAATAAACAGAGTTATCATTCTTACTCATAAACCCCATAACCCAATTTTTGAGACTCTAGTGGCATATGACAGCCTGTGCTTTGGTTGCTTCAAGGACACTAGACCAAAACAAAATCTTCAACCACCCTGGACATTTTGCCATGTCTCAAGCAATGTATTATTAACTCTTAGTGGCCAGAGTGCCCAGGAAAAATCCTCAGGCTAAAGCTGCTGTAGTTATTATTCAAATTCAGACATAATATAATCAATGTTCACATTTATATCTTCATAGAATTTGTCTATATGTCCAATCCTGGCATTCTGCTGTTCCTTGGTCATATGACATTATAGTGGCTCTACATGAGCTAACTTCTAAGAGAGGGAGGTCTTAACACCTCATATTTTCATCATCTTTGCACTCCATACTTTGCTCACCATATGTCTTTATGTACGGCAGAGTTGTATGGCACGTAATTTTCTGACTGTACAATGGGAAGAGCTTGTAATCTGAACTGTGCCCAACTCCTCTAGCCCACCAGATCTTGTTGACCTTTTTAATTTTACTTTGTTTTGAATATCTTGTCCCTGTGTAAGTAGAGGGACAGATGTTTCAAGAATGTCTCATAGCCTCATAAAGAGACCTCTGGTTTCTTTATGTGTCACAACCTCCAAGGCATAAGGAAGACCTTCAAGTAGATAAGCATATCTCCCTCAAAGTGGGGGCCGGGAAACAGTATGTTCAGGACTATCCTGGATAAGCTTAGAAGTAGCATTCCTGGAAGAAGGCATAAATGATTCATAAGGAATTTTCCATCAATCCAATATTCTCAAATTGTACAAGTATTAAAAGTTCCTCAAGTATGCAACAGGTGGAGATGAAAAGGTGGCATGGCAGCCGTCATGTGACTCAGCTTTGCTGGATCTTTGTCAAGCAGCTTTGCTGGCTTTATGACTTCTGCCATTCCATTCAGTTATGGCTGTGCCAAGTTGGATTTTAATTACAAGGAGAATGTGGTTCATCACTGTGTTTTTTCATGAGAATGGGCTCATAAGCTCCTATGCTTGAATAATTAGGTCACAGATGGTAAAACTGTGGGCAAAGGTTTAGGAGGTGTGACATTGTAGGAAGAGGTGTGTCACTAGAGATAACTTTGAGGTTTCTCTCTGACTCATGCTGTTATCCCAAGATGTGGGCTCTCAACTGCCAGTTAGTTGTCATGATCTCTACCATGATGGCCATGGACTCATCCTCTGAATCTGTAAGGCCCTAATAACTTCTGCTTCTATTAATTTCCTTGGTCATTGTGTCTCTTTACAGCATATAAGACAGTCCCTCCCATGACATCCATCCACTATTACACCAACAGGTCTATCTTGTCACGCTGGTTGTCATTTATAGCTCACAGGAATACAGCTGGAGGAGACTCCTACTGGTCCCATCCATCAACCTCAATAGAACATTTCTGTACTATAACTCTAGTCAATATGGAGAAAACATCTTTTCATGACACCTTTGATTTCTCTGTGTCCTGTGAAGAATGCCTGTAGTGTTTCCAGTAGTGGGGTCTTAACCTCAAGTTCTGGTGCACCACCACCAAGACCAATGGCAATAGGCTATAACAATGAACTTGTAATGACAATAGCTATAGTAGTAAAATTCCATGCATGTAGTATAGACAAATATCAGCTTAACTCGGAACATAAAGGCTCTTCCTCTTAGAATAAGTTGGAGACAAATATGAAAGCTATTTTCTACCCTCTACCCCAGGTCAATATTTCAGAATAATGTTATGAGATTATATATGGTTGAGTATGTGTTTCAATAAATCATCATACATAGAAAAATTACAAAAAAAAAGAACAAGAGGAAAGAGAGAAAAAGGAAGATGTACTTTCTCAGTTCTGCAAGTAGCAAGATGAAGAGCAAGACCCCAGCTCTTCTGGGAATGTGACTTCTCAGATAACTTGCTGTTGTCCTCTCACACGGTGAATGAAGAACAGAAGAGAGTGATAAACACCATATTTTTACATGGCACTCAGGTTGCATATTCACTGCAACAGGCCCTTATTGCAATGACACTATTCCTCCATGAGGATGAGAACATGCATTTCTCCCTGAAAGTTCACCTCCCAGTGCGAATGCCCTGGAGCAAACTGCAACTGCTGCCATACTGTGGATGCACGGAGGACATATTGTAAAGACTGGAACACACACAAGGATCTATAAAATGCCTTGAAATCTCAGAAGATTGCCACCTGGCTCCTGCCTCCTCTATTTCCAGGGTCAGTTGTTCCTGAAAGGGACTGAAGCACACTGATAGTCACCTCCAAGCACCATTTGCTGCTGGGGCAAAGAAGCCTGCTTATTTTTGTATGGACAGCTGCTAAAGTGGTGCTTTCCTTCAGTTTTCCTTCCCTGGAATTCTCAAACTATCTCCTGTGATCCTTTTCTGGGAGGGTCTAGGCCCATGTGGGGCTGCTATAAAAAGACATTCCATCAATGGCAGTTTCCATGTCCGCTGAGGGCAACTTCCTATTTCATGATGGGAGCCTATCCAAGGTGTCCTTTTACCTGATCATTTATGATCTTCATGAGGATACTACCTTCATGATGTGATTACCTCCCAAAGCCTCAACTTCATCATCTCTGGAGGTATAAAATCACAGCATGGGAATCAGGGGCCTGCCATTTTCAAAAAGAGTAGGGGCCCACATCTTAGAAACCAGAAACATGGCTTTTGTTCTTCTGCAGGGTTACCACCCTTCAACCCTCCGGCTGTCAGAACAGATACTCTGCACTGTGCTACAAGGAGGGAAAGATGGGCCTCCTCAAATCACAGAGATGTGAAGGGAGCTGAAGCCGCCACCACCTCTAACACTATAGGGACAGACAGGAGGAGCTACATACAACAAACTCCAAACCTCCTCAAATCAGCCTGACTTTTGTCTCCTATAAACCAGGAAAGCATGAAGGCTCCAGGGCTGGTTTTAGACTCCTTCCTCATATGTGCTCCCATAGAAACACTTGGATGAATAGACACCTAGGTTGACCATCAGCACACAGAGGTTTAATTAGAGTACACAAAATCCCCATGTACCTAGGAAAAACTTCAGGGCAAATAAACATGTAGAAGATGTTATTAGTCAAATATGAAGGATTTCTGCCTGAGAAGTGATTGTGGCCCACATGAAAGTGGCCCACATGGCCAGACTTTCCACATTCCAGAGAAATCCCAGGCACCTCCCACGAGGTCAATACTGGAACCTGGGACACACTAGGCCCAAAGACAAGATACATCATAATATTGGTGACCTTCACAGTCCAGTGGGGAAGGTATCACCAAACATGTGTTAAAAGAACCAACTATTTAAACTTGAAAGAGTCTGTGCACCGATCTCACAGATGAGACAACCTTCAAAGCAGGTCCTGGACCCTGGCCTACAGTGAGTAGATTAGCAGTGGGAATGAAAAGGGAAGGATGTTGAGAAGCAGTCTCCCTCTCACTGGAGCTCAGATGGACTAACTGTGGTCCCGACAGCTCTTTATCACACATCCTAATGGATTCTGTCAGCCTCTGGACTATTACCCTGCAGTTCACATGTAAAGTACGTAAATGCAAAAGCAGCCACAGGCTAGTTGCTTATACTGAATCATTCATTCAATCTGAGCGTGTCTCTATTTCAAGTTTCTATTCAATTAAACTGATTTTTCAAAAATGTTATTATTAGCTCTCTATCCCTTAAGATGTAATTCCCTGGTCTCATCTCCACTTCCACAGTAGAACTCCTGTGGCAGCTGTCTGGGCCCCAGCACTCTCATTTCCTGTGGATCACACAGATCTTCCCCCTCTTACCTCCCTCTGACTCCTTGATTTGTCCCAGACCCCAACACCCCTGCTAACACAAAGGCCCCTCCTGCCAGGGTAACAAGTAGGCTGATGGCAGATCCACCCCTCTACTTCTGCTTTCCAGATCCAATTCTCCCCAGGCTCACGCCCACCTCTGTAGTCTCTGCTCTCCCTTTCCCAACTGATCACAAAGCTCTCTTCCAACCTTCCTTCCCTCAACTCATCCAATTATCCCAGTTTCCAACACTAGCAAGCATACCTGGAAAAACACCAGCTGAGCAGGACAAGGAAACAGATCCACAGAAAATTTCCTAACAGACAGCACACAGCCACCATACTCTCTGAAAGTTCAGGGAGGATCAGAAAACAAGGAACAAAACACTTACCCAAAAGAGACAAAACCAGGTATCATCACCCAGACCTGTACTCGTCCCAATTCCAGATACCTTGACATCAGCTTTAAAACACAATAACAGACAGGACAATGTCTCCACTGGAGCCCAGTAATTGTAACACAGCAGGCACTGAATATTCCAACATATTTAGGAAAAAGAACTAAATACAGCACGTATGAAGATCAGAGAGGCACTTAAAAAAGAAATGAAAAAAATCTCATTAAGAAATCCAGGAAAATACACACACCATGTAAGGGTATGAATAAACCCCTTTTTAAAAAATCCAAGAAAACACAAAGAGTGCAGGGAAGTCAATAAACTGTTCATTTCTGATAACAAAAGTAGAATTGATGAAGAAGATCCAAACTGAGGCAAATCAGAAAATTAAAAAAAAAATTGGGTTATTTGAACAGGAACTACAAAGGCAACTGTCACCAAGAGAATACAAGAGATAAATAAAAGAATCTGAGACATTGAGAAATATATACACTTGTCAAATGAAATGGTAAATCTAAAAATTTTCTGACACAAATGCTGTGGATATTGCTCTATATAAATAAAACACTGATGGCCAGTGACCAGGCAGGAAGTAGGTTGCCAGGCAGGAAGTAGGTGGGACAAGGAGAGAGGAGAATTCTGGAAAGCAGAAGGCTGAGGAGGGAGACACTGCAGCCACCGCCAGGACAAGCAGCATGTAAAGACTCTGGTAAGCCACCAGCCACGTGGCAAGGTATAGATTTATAAAAATGGGTTAATTTAAGATAAAAGAACAGTTAGCAAGAAGCCTGCCACGGCCATACAGTTTATAAGTGATATAAGCGTCTGAGTGATTATTTTATAAGTGGATTGTGGGACTGCGGGGCTTGGGGAACCTGGAGAGAAGCCCTCCAGCAACACACAAAACTTCCTGGAACTCTAGGCCATTATGAAAAGACCAAATCTAAGAAAACTGGAATAAAGGAAGCAGCAGAAACCAAGCTAAAGGACCAGAAAGTATCTTCAACAAAATCACGGAAGAAAATTATCCTAACCTAAAGATAGAGATGCCTGTAAAGGTACAAGGAGTATTCAGAATGTCAATCAATTGGACCAGAAACAAAGTCCCCTCGGCACACGATAATCAAAACACTAAATGTACAGAACAAAGAAAGAAGATTAAAAGTGGCAAGTAACGCCAGGCGGTGGTGGCGCACGCCTTTAATCCCAGCACTCGGGAGGCAGAGGCAGGCGATTCTCTGTGAGTTCGAGGCCAGCCTTGGCTACCAAGTGAGTTCCAGGAAATGCACAAAGCTACACGGAGAAACCCTGTCTCGAAAAACCAAAAAAAAAAAAAAAAGTGGCAAGTAACATGTAAAGGCAGACCTATTAGAATTACCTAAATTCTCAATGGAGACTGTAAAAGCCAGAAAGTCCTAGACAGATGTGCTAAAGACCCTAAGATACCACAGGTGGCAACCCATACTACTCTACTCCAGTCTCTAGTTCCTGGCTATCCAAGCACTGTTGAGTATGGTCTCCCACTCTTGGAGGGGCCTCAAGTGACATCAGACATTGGCTGTCCACTCACACAAGTTCTGAGCCTCCAGGCACAATTGTCCCAGCACATGCAGACAGGACAGATTCTAAGTCAAAGGTTTGGGGCTGGGTTGGTGTCCATGTTCCTCTCTCAGTAGTCTACAGAATACTTTCTTTCACCAAAGACATTAGGACATGGGGTGAAGGTTCCATGCAAGCATAAGCTTCACCTCTCCGTGTTTAACAAGCCCAGTGGATGTTGTCCTCTTCAAGGGAGACACACTGTCACTGTACAGAGAGCAACCCTCAGTCTTAGCATCAGCCTGGGGTGTTTGAGCATATCCAGGGGACCCCCTCAGCCAACAATTGAAGCAAATTCAGTTCAGTCCCACTTCTGGGAGCCTTGACCTGCTACAAGACATGGCCAGTTCAGACTCCATATCCCCCATTACCAGGGTTTCTCAGGAGGATCACCCTCATAGAGATTCTTAAGGGAAAAAATAGCCAGCAGAATTGAAAACACAATAGGATGTATCACTGACAAACAAATGACACAAAAGAGTGAGTTCAAAACCTGCCTGTTTGAAAATGCACAACTTGCCGGGCAGTGGTGGCGCACGCCTTGAATCCCAGCACTCGGGAGGCAGAGCCAGGCGGATCTCTGTGAGTTCGAGGCCAGCCTGGGCTACCAAGTGAGCTCCAGGAAAGGCGCAAAGCTACGCAGAGAAACCCCGTCTCGAAAAACCAAAAAAAAAGAAAATGCACAACTTGAATAGAGAGATAAATGAAGTGAGGAAAGCTGTCTTTTGGATGATACTAAAAGATCAAATATCCAGAATATTGCAACTTGAAAATGAAAGTAAAAATAACAGAAAACTTCCCACAACTGAAAATGGATACAAGTATCCAGTTACAGAAAGTGCAAAAGTTACCATTCAGACTATGCCAAGACACCTTCTGGCCCAACTCTCAAAGGTAAAACATAAAAGGTTCTCTGGGCCCCATGATAAAAGGAACAACCAATAAGAATGTCTCAACTTGACAACAACACATTTCTCAGCAATAACTTTATAGAGAGGAGTGGATAGCATTAGATTTTCACAGCTTTAAAGAAATTGTATCAAAACTTGGCAAAACAAGGCAGGACAGTCCTTCAAAATTCCTGCTTCATAAAAATATCTGCCAGACATTCTGCAGGACACACATTGAATTTTGCCAACATTAGGTGCGACAGTCCATCACAATTCCTGCTTTACTGAAATTCTACCAGAAATTCTAGGCACGTAGACAAAAGATTGGATGCCCCAACGTTACAGATGAATCTTGAGTGACTGTCCAGGCAGCCAGTTTCTCTGTCGTTTCTACAGTTTTAGAAGTGGTTTTACTGTATGTACTTCCTGCTTCTTCATATAATATCCTATCATTCTGGGGGTCTTTGATGGAGTTGAAGATTATATAGTCATAGTTATAGATTTCCTTAGTTATGATATAAAGTAAATTAGGTACAAAACTTTGGACTCATGAACATAGGATTAATAATGGAGTATTTTCTCTGAATTTGCCAAATACAAATGGACTGGATATTGTAAATGTAATTCTTACTTGATAACTGTTCTTATTATATATAGTATAACTATGTTAAAGTTAAAACCCCTTCTTTTGATTTAGACAAAAAGGGGGAAATGTTGTAAAATATTATAACTATGTAAAGGTGTGCTACATTAGTTTGTGCTACAGAATATTACTTTAACTGTGTATAGGTGAGTTTCTTTGGTTTTTGCTGCCTTTGTTAACGATTTAAAGATGTGTTACCTTTGTTTATTCTGCATTTCTTTAATTATGTAAAGATGTGCTACATTTGTTTCACCTTGCCTGCCTAAGGCACCTGATTGATATAATAAAAATCAGGATGGCCAATAGCTAGGCATGAGAGAGATAGGCAGAGCTGGCAGCAGAGAGAATACATGGGAGGAGAAATGAAGGCTTGAGAGAAGAGAGAAGAAGAGAATGGGGGAGAAAGAGAGCAACACACCCAGGGCCAGAAAGCAAGCAACTGTCAGCCAGACATGGAGACAGAATGAAATTAAGATATACAGAGTGGAAAAAGGAAGAAGCCCCAAGGCAAACATAGACAAAGAAATACAGATTAAACTAAGAACCAAGCTAAGGCCCAGCATTCAAAACTAATAATAAATCTCTGTGTCATGATTTTGGAGCTGGATGTTGGCCCAAGAGAAAGCCTGGAACAACCTTCAGTCTGGAGGCTGGGGCTCAGGAGCCAGGCATGAGAACCTACCCCTCTCCCAACACCTTTGGCCATCCCCCAGCCTCATGATGGTGACTTATCACCTAGACCTAGGAAAGTATTCCCCAAACCATGTGCTAGCCCTGTCAGTGGTCAGACATAGCAGAGGATGCAACAGGAGGGTTTAAGTGTAATATAAATTATGGTGATATTTTATTTGTACTGAAATGTGATTTTATTCGTATGTTAATAAGTAAAGTTGCCTGGGGGTCAGAGTTAATAGCAAGCCATAGCAGAAGTCTGGCAGTGGTACAACACACCCTTAATCCCGATCACATGACAAGCAGATCTCTGTGTGTTCAAGGATACAGCCAGCGTGGAGGCACATGCCTTTAATCTCAATACCAACCATAGAAGACCTGGAGGTCTGTATAGATGGGCAGTGATGAGGAGGTCATGTGGTTGGGTTTACAACCAATGAGAAGGCAGAACAGAAAGTCTATATAAAGACAGATAGATACACAGGAAGTAGCGCACTTGCTGAGGAGGATTGCTGCAGCAGTGAAGGGTAAGGTTTTTAGTGCTTAGCTATTACTCTGACCTCTTGGGCTTTCATCTCTGCATTGGCTCTGTTTCTTATTTAACAAGATGGTTACATCTACAATAAACTGTATTGGTTGTATCTGTTGTGGCTTAGCTTTGTATTCAAATAGCAAACAAAAAAGGAACTAAACTTGAAACTTCTTTGTTATCATAAAAATAATGCAACAAAATTAAAATATTTATTGCCATGCTAAAAGAGAGGGGGGGAGAATGAAAGTGAGAGAAAGACATTCTCAGATCAGCAAAAGCTGAAAGAATAAATTTCTACAAGATATATTCTACAAGAAACATGAAGGGTAACCTCACTAGCCACACTGGCCAGAGAAGCATGTAGGCTAACTGCAGATCTTCACCACTCTCTCCTTTCTCCAAATCCAATGACCCAAACTCACACCCAGTTCTGTAGCACAGCACCTGCTGAGGCCTCCCCTTCCTCTCTGCTCCCATCTCCAGCGGACCATGCAGATCTACCCCTCCAATCATCCTCTCCAATCATGCCCTTGTCTCAGGCCATAACTCCAGGAGGCATTTCCTGGACCTGCCAGCTCAGCCTGCCAGAGAAGCAAGGAGGCCAGTGAGCAGGTAGACAAGCTTCAAATCTTCACTCTCCCTCCTCTCCTCCAATCCAGGTCTCCAGTCTCATGTCCAGCTCTATAACAGTCACTTGTTGTGGCCTCTCCTCACTCTCTGCCCCAATTCTCAGGGGACAACGTAGATTCTGGTGAGTCCTCTGTTTTCCTACCTCCTGGAGATAACCTAACCACCCCCCAAACCTCTGCCTCTAGCTCATCCCCAATTCTAAGTGTCAGCTCCCAATTCCAAGAGGGACATTCTTGTCAGAAACCCTAGTCACCATTTCTAGCAGGATCCCAAAACAATTCCCTACCTGGCAATACCCATCTACCACATCCTTCTAAGAACCACAGAAGACAACAAAACATACACCCCCTCAAAGACAAGATAATAGCATCTAGAAGCTGAATCATCCCGAACCCAGATGCCACTGAAAAAACACACTCAGTAGCAACCAAAACAAGATGTCTCCACTAGAGCCCAGAACTCTACTATAGTTGGCCCTAACAAATGCACCATATATGAAACACAAGACAAGAATCTTCAAATAGCCTTTTTGAATAGGATAGAAGTGCTTAAAGAGGAAATGAATTAACATCTTAAAGAAATCTATAACACAGAAACAAGCAGTGGAAGGAAATGAATCAAAAGTGGAAATAGAATCCATAAAGAAAACTCAAACTCAAGGGAACCTGGAAATGATATTTTTAGGAACTCAGTAAGAACTGCAGAGGCAATCCTCTCAAACAGAATACATATGATGAGAGAAAGGAAATCTCAGACATTGAAGGCAAGACAGAAGTAATGGATACCTTGTCCAAAGAAAATGTTAAATCTAAAAAAAACTGGGCACAAAACTTCAACCTGAAGAGCTAACCACAACTAGGAAAGCAAAGGAATAAATAATCCTAGACAAACAAATCAGAAGTAGGGAAACACACACACACACACACACACAGTGATATTTTATTTGTGCTGAAATGTGATTTCATTTGTATGTTAATAAATAAAAGTGCTTGGAGGACAGAACTAATAGCAAGCCATAGCAGAAGTCTGGCAGTGGTAGCACACGCCCTTAATCCTGATCACATGATAGGCAGATCTCTGTGTGTTCAAGGACATAGTCAGCATGGAGACACATGCCTTTAATCTCAATATCAACCATAGAAGACCGAGAGGTCTGTATAGACAGGCAGTGACAAGGAGGTTATGTGGTTGGGTTTACAACCAATGAGAAGGCAGAACAGAAAGTCAATAAAAAGACAGATACACAGGAAGTAGGTCTCTTTCTGAGGGGAAGGACAGCAGCGGCAACAAAGGGTAAGAAGGCAGTTTTAAGTCTAGCTCTTAGCTACTGCTCTGACCTCTTGGGCTTTTAACTCTGCATTTGGCTCTGTGTTCCTTATTTAATAAGACCATTACATCTACACACACACACACACACACACACACAAAGAGCATTCTGAAGTTGTTCGTCAGGCATAGAGATGCCAAAAAAATATATAGGCTATTATTGTCTTTGCCCTTGGGTGCTCACCAGAACTTGATATTAAGATGCTATTATGGAAATTACAACACATCTTAGTTGCAGGACATGAAGAAATCAAGTTGGTACTAACCAGGAAGCTTCCTTCTTGCTATCTCTGGATATTTCTGTACTGCATTATCAAGATCTCTCTAAACTTTGAAATTTTTCAAACTGTGGGCCATATAAGTATAAAGGACATTTTAATTTATCTTTATGTTGCCAGAACTAGATACAAAACAGATGCCAAATATCCTTTGTTTCTAAAAACCTCAGCCTTTATCACTACCAACTAGCATATGTCAATAGACTTGTACTAACACTCTAATGACTTAATTTCAGTAAGTCCAAACAGAAACCCTTTCCATAACAATGCTAAGTTTGGCAAAATTTCAAAGAATATGAGTGATTTTCAGGCACAACCAAAACATTTTTTATTTTTTACAATCCAAATACAAAGATGCAATACAACTAGTTCTGGAACATTTACACACCTTTTTGTCTAGCAAACAAACAGAACAATGTTTTCAAAGGGACATGTACAGCAATAATAGAGAACTACTTGTCAGTCAAGGGTTGGTGTCAGCATTTCTTGTCTTTCTATGTATCTATCCAAGCTCTCCATCTTTGATTCATCTTCTTTGTTATGCTGAGCATACTCAATCTCTTTTTCTGGGTTTGGAATTGATTTCCCTTTTGAAAGCAAGAAACATTCAGCATTCAAAACCTGCTCAGCAGTCATTGAACTTCTGAAATATATCAAGCTACAGAGGAGGGATTTGACATTATCATCCTGCAAGGAAAGAGAAACATTTTTTAAAAGAATCCAAAACAAAACTAAGGGTAAAAAAAACAAATCTGTAATGATAAAAGATTCAATTTTTAAAAACCACTTTTCGTTACTGATATAGGCTAACATTAGTTTTTTATTTGGATTTTTATTGATTCTTTCCTAGCTCAGCTACATTTCATTGGAAAGAGATATCTACAGTAATAAATTTATTTACTGGGGAAATACCATCTCTATTTGCAAATGGTACAGAGCTATGTTAAAGCATTAAGAAATCCACTAAAATTATTAGAACTAATAGTTAAGAATAATTAAAATAGTTTCAAAGCATATACTTTGAAGACTACAAGATACAGTTGCAGGAAATCAAAGGTCTAGATAAATGAGAAAACATCCAACGTTTAATGGCTCAGAGGTTAAGAGCACTGACTGCTCTTCCAAAGGTCCTGAGTTCAATTCCCAGCAACCACATGGTGGCTCACAACCATCTGTAATGAGATCTGGCGCCCTCTTCTGTGTACATAATAAATAAATAAATCTGATAAATAAACACTGATAAGGGGCCAAAGCTTGAAAACAATCCTTATTGGATAATCAACTTCTTTGTAGACATTGACAAACTATCTCTGAATTTTACGAATCATAATAATAATCCTGACCCTCTTTAAAAAGAACAAAGTGTAACAATTCACATTTCCCAATTTCAAATCTCTATAGCAGTAATCAAGATAACATGATACCAGCAAAGGAACAGACACAAGCAGTCAGTCCTTGACTCCTGATGGTAGGACTTGTATTTTAGCAATACGTAGTATAACACTCTCATGGATGCTGGACATCCTCAGTGATCTGCACTCTAAATCAGTATGTGATCACTAAATCAGCTTGATCAAGATAATCAAACAATGTTCTGCAGTGCACTGTATACTAAGCTGTAAATTCTGCAGGTAATGTGGACCATATGCATTTTAAACTTACAATGGGTTTATAAGGACATAATCCTATCATAATTGAGGAGCATCTTTAAGACAGTGGCAGAAAATTCAGCATCTAGAAAGAAACCCACACAACAATCTACTGGTTTTGACAAGAATGACATGACCATTTAATGATTACAAAACAGTCTTTTCCACAAATGGTGCTGGGATAGATAGGCACAGGCAGAAGACTGAAACTGGAATATTACCTCTTAAAATAGACAACAATTTAATTCAAAATAGATCAAAGATCTAAATATAAAACCTTAAATTATATAAATGTAAGAAGAAAATATAGAGGTAAATCTTTACAATTTTATACTTGGCAAAGAACTCTTGAAAATAATCCCCAAAGTACAAGCAACAATAGAGAAAGTTGTACTTCATGAAAATTACAAACTCTTATGCTTCAAATGACACTATCAAGAAAATAAGAATACCACTCACAGGATGAGTTAAAATATTTGCAAACCACGTGCCCAACAAGTTATTTATTTCTAGAATACATAAGCAACCATTAATTTTTAAAAATCAAAGGGCAACCCAATTTTTAAAATGTAAAAAACAAAGTAAGAGTCTGCATAGGCAATTCTCTGAGGAAGATACCACAAATCTAAATGAAGACTGTGAGATAGTACTCCCATTATGATGGCTAGAATCAAAAAGTCTTATAGCCAGTGTTAATATAGAAAAACTGAAGCTCTCATATACTGCTACTACAAATGTAAAATAACTGCTTTGGAATCTAGGAAGTCTTCAAACTACTAAATAAACAGTTGCTACAAGACCCAGTAATTCTACTACTAGGTATATACCCAAGAGAAATGAAACATGTGCTCAAATGTTTATATATAAATATTTGTATCATTTTCTATAATAACCAAAAGGCATATATAACTCAATGTTCATAAATAGGAAGGTATCAATAAACTGTGGTAAATCTATCACTGGAATATTACTTATCCATGAAAGGGATGAAATACTAATATTAGAACGTGTATGAACCTTAAAAGCATGCTAAGTGAAAGCAAAGCACACTATACCCATTAATTATGATTCCATTAATATGAATGCCTAGAATAGCATAGTGGTTGATTAAGACTAAAGTCAAGAAATGCAGATACTTAGAGGTAGCACATACAATGTAGTGAGTTTATGGTGCTGGTCAGACACATAAGACTATACTAAAAACCATTAAGTTATACTCAGTGGATAAACTGTAAGGTTTGTTATCTCTTTTTAAAGCCATTTTTAAGTTTTTTAAAGTTTTAGTGGAAGATATGCCATATCTGCCTAAATCTGAAGACGCATCAAAAATTTAAGAAGATTTTTTGCCAACTATGAACGAACCATGATAAAAAAGACTTCAACTGAAAAATACCTCCTGAACCTTTCCTTTCTTAAATTGCTTCTTGGCATGTATTTGCTCACAGCAATGAAAAAGAGTAAAAAAGAAAATCAGTCCTGAAATCAGGAGCAATGCTGTGATAAACCTGACCCTGTGGTTCCTGGGTCTCTGGAACTGGTTCACAGGAAGGATGTGGAAGAGTTTAGAACTTGGTGTTTAAATCCCCTCGAGTGCTGAAAGCAGAGCATGCTGGGCTTCTAGTGGAGTTAAGAAGATAAGGAAAAGGAAATTGGACAGTGGCAGCTGGTCCGTGAGGTTTCAGAGGGGAACAGGATTCTTACTGTGAAGTGGGCTAGATGCCTGTGGTGGTTTGAAAGGAAATGGCCCCCAATAAGGAGTGGCACTATTAGAAGGTGTGGCTTTGTTAGAGTAGGTGTAGCCTTGTTAGAGGAAGTGTGTCACTGGGGGGAAGGCATGGAGGTCTCCTTTGCTCAAGCTATATCCAGTGTGGACACAGCTGCTTTTGCTGCCTGCGGATCAACATGTAGAATTCTCAGCTCCTTCTCCAGTACCATGTCTGGCTTCATGCCACCCACCATGATGACAATGAACTAAAGCTCTGGAACTGTAGGCCAGCCCCAATTAAATGGTTTCCTTTATAAGAATTGTCATGGTCACCGTGTCTCTTCACAGCAATAGAAACCCTAAGACAATGCCATCTATGTGACAGTCTAATAATAATAATAATCTGATACTTTCTGCCCATATCCTGAGAACCTGAGTGCAAGGAGAGTCCGAAATACAGGAGTGATGCACTAATGTATTTGGTGGAGGAAATCTCAAGAGAGAAGAGCATTCAAGCTGTGTGGAATGGCTACTGGTAACTTTTTTCATCCAGATCTACAATGCAAGAGAGCAAAAAAGCAAAGCAGAAAGATACCAAAAAAACAATTGTAGTTAGTCAAGAAAAAGAGCCTTGGCAAGATTACATTCACTTCCTGCTCCAATCTTGGTAGCCCTAGTAACTAGTTCAATTCCTGGTACCAGACAAGTGCTCAAAATAAGTTGGCTGAAAACATATATGGATGACAAAGCCCTATCAATGACATATATGAATTTCAAAGAAAAGATATAATTAGGCACTTACAAAAAAAGAGTAAAACACTCATTTCAAAACAAAATATCCTTGAAATATATAATAAGCACTATATTTTCTTATTATATAAATGATTTGTTAATTATCTGGCAGTAGCATAAGTAGGGTACTTAAATTTTCTTCAACACCTCATTACTAATGTTAATTTAAATTTTTGTAAAAATTGAGAACACTTTCAATCAAATACTTATAAATTTATATTATTACACATTTTAAATGAGTAAATAGCCAATGGAAACCTACCAAATGAAATTGATCCACTTTTGGGACTCCATCTTCATTTGTCTCAAACTCCTGACTTTGAACAGAAAGCTACAAAAGAACACAAAAGTAAGTAGACTCTAGAAGTATCTAAATCAGTGATTCTTAACCAAGGTTGAATATTAGATATTCTGCATATCAGATATTTACATTACAATTCCTAACAGTAGCAAATTTACAGTTATAAAGTAGCAACAAAATAATTTTATGGTTGGGGTTACCACAACATGAGGAAACCGTATTAAAGGGTCACAGCCTTAGGGAGGTTTAATTAGTGTTAAATACTAATCCTAGAGAGTCTACGCTGGATCACTTTCATATATAATCAACCAATAGCCCATTGCATATACCTTGGGATAACCAGGAATAAAATCCAACACTTTGTAGATTATAACATCATACCACAATGTCTAAAAACTAGATGCCACTAGATTCTGGTGAATAGAGAAAAGTTCATAAAAAAGCATATTTCTCATGTGGGATAAAAACACTTAGTAAAATTACTTGCAAAAATAACCAAATAGCTCCTGAGGCACCTACAATGTTGATTAGTTGATAGACATACCATAAATAAACACTGTAATACTTCCTTGCTTTCTAAGAAAATGTTCTAGGAGCTAGATGGGATCTATTCCCAGGACCCATATAGTGGTTCACACTCTAACTACAGTTCCAGCAAGCAGTGCCCTCTTCTGACTTCTACAGGACCACACACACACGGTGCATATCATACATGCAGGCAAAATACTCACTTGAAACAAAATGAGTAAGACTACTTTTTTTTTTTAACTTTTATCGGTTCTTTGTGGGTTTCACACCATGCGTTCCAATCCCATTTATCTCCCTGCCCCCTTGCATCTGCCCCCTGCCCTTGTAAACTCTCCCCAAAACAAAACCAAATTTAAAAGAAAAAACAAAAACAAAACAAAGATACAAAACAAAAAGAAAAAAAGAAAAGCAGAATCTTGTGGAAGCTGTAGTGGGGCCCATTGAGACACACAGTTTACCATTTAGTCCATTCATCTTTACTTGTAAGTTTTCATTGCACCACGTCTTTGGTCTGGCTGGAGCCCTCTGGTTTCTCCCACACCACCAATAATTTGCTCTCACTGGGGTTCCTCCCAGACATCCTGTCATTGTCCTGTGTCATGGAGATCCTGCTGTTTTGGATCTGTAGGTTGATCCCCTTCACATGCTCCAACAGTTCACAGATGGGGTGGATGTTGGGGTGGCCAACATCTACCCCATCTGGTTCTGGGCCTGGGTGGTAGTTGGGTTGGTCAGCTCTCTAGTTTTTACTCATCATCACTACCCTTTTTAATTTCTTGAGAGATCTAAAATAAATAAATTAATGATACACATTAAGGCCTTGGTGGGGAAAAAAAAAAAAAGAGCAAACTAAACCCAAAGTCAGTAATGTAAAGAAATAAAATCAAGCTAGGTGTGATGGTATTGCACACCTTTAATACCAGTACCTAGGAGGCAGAGGTAGGTGGAGCTCTGTGAGTTCTGGCCAGTATGGTCTAAATAGCAAGTTCCAGGCCAGACATGGCTACAAAGTGAGACCCTATCTCAAAAAAAAAAAGAAAGAGAGAGAGAGAGAGAGAGAGAGAGAGAGAGAGAAAGAAAGAAAGAAAGAAAGAAAGAAAGAAAGAAAGAAAGAAAGAAAAAGAAAGAGAGAGGAATAAGATCAAGTCTAAATGGAAACAAACAAAAAGCAATATAAATAATCAATGAAACAAAGAATTGGTTCTTTAAAACAATAAGTAAAAAAAAAAAACCCTCAACCAAACTAAAAGATAGAGAAGACCCAAATTAAGAAAATCAGAGATAAAAAGGGAACCATTACTAAAATTACTAATGAAATTCTTTAAAAATCATTAGACCATAATTTATGAACTTAAATTTCACCAAGTTGGAAAATCTCAAAGAAATCAATTTCTAGACACAAATTACCTACCAAAATTAAACCAAGATGACATAAATAATTTAAGCAGAACTATGATAACAAGAGTGAAGCCATAAAAAAAAAAAAAAAAAAAAAAAAAAAAAAAAAAACCCTCAGAACTCAAAGGGTCCAAACCCAGATGCATTCAGCACTGAAATCTACTTGTACACTTGGTTGTTGCCCACGGACAGAAGCACTTCTGGAGGACCTTCAAAAGGCTGATATCAATGCTTCTCAAACTATTCCATTAAAAATAAATGGAAGAGGTGATACACATTCTATTCATGAAGCTAGGATTAGCTGTACCCAAACCAAACAAGGCCACAACAACAAAAAAGAAAATTACACACCTAAAGAACATACATGCAAAAGTTAACGAAATATTTGCAAACCAAATTCAAGAATACATCAAGATCATTCACCATAGCTTTATTCCAGACATGCTAGCATGGTTCATCACTTTCAAATCAATAAATGTAATAAAAAGACTTAGACAGAAAACATATGATCATCTCAATGAATGCAGAAAAGGCTTCTGACAAAAACCCAACATTCTTTCAGGATAAAAGCCCTAAAGAGACTAAGAAGTAATATATGCCAACACAATTAAAGTGATATATGATAAGCCGATATTCAATATCATACTGAGGAAAAACGAAATGCATTTCCACTAAAATCAGAACAACACCAAGTATCCACTTCACCCACTCTTATTCAATACGGTGCTTAAGTCTTAGCAAGAGCACTATAAACAAAAGGGATACAAGTTGGAAAGGAAAAATACAAAGTGTATTTGCAGGCGATATGATTCTATACATACTAAAGAGACTCCAAATAATCCCCTAGAAAATTCTTAGATGTGATAAACACTGTCAACTAAGAGGCAGGATTTAAAAATTAACATGTAAGCCCAGTGGTGGTGACACACACCTGTAATCCCAGCACTCAAGAAGCAGAGGCAGACAGATCTCTGTGAGTTCGAGATCAGCCTGGTTTACAGAGAAAATTCCAGGACAGCCAGAGCTGTTACACAGAGAAACACTGTCTTGAAAAACAAACAAACAAACAAACATATAAACCCCTATATGCCTTTCATTCATATGTGTGTATGTATGTGTGAATAACAAGATAAGAAATAAGTCAAAAGATACAAATTTCATTCATAATTGAAAAAAAATCCTCTTTGGAGTAAACTGAACCAAAGAAGTAAATGAACTGTATAAAAATGTTAACTCTACAGAACACTCCCACACCTAAGGTTCAGTTAATATTGCAGAAGAGGGGCAATACAGCCTTGCCCAGCTATGACACCCTGAAGGTGCAATAGTGACACACACACACACACACACACATACACACACACACACACACACACACAAACAGCTCTCTAATTGAATTTAAGACCCACTCAACAAGGAACCATGCTTAGTATTGGAAACCTAGCTAACGACTCAGTGCTAGTACAGTCGCAACTGTTGGGAGAATCTACAGCTACTACTTAACTAGACCAGCATAATCCCCAACAACAACAATCTATACATATTTGTCCTTATACACACAGATAAGGTAGTCTTCACCCTCATCAAAAACAACTTCTGTTTGTAACAGATGGAGATCATTACAGAAAACCAGTGAATCAAAATGTAGAGTTGTAGAGCCCAATCCCAACAAATACATCTATCTACAAAACACTCCCATACCCAAGGCTCAGTTAATATTGCAAAAGAGGGGGCAAAAAGATCTAAGAGCCAAAGGATCAGAGAGTTTGCTGAGAGACTGTGTCTCTAGTAATGTCAGAAGCTACATCCAAAAAGTCTCACCAACATGACGACCCAAACATAAGCTGAACAAGGATAACACTAATGGGCGTGCCAAAGTAGGTAGGGAAAGTCCACAAGGCCTCTACCCTAAACAAAGAACTATAGGCAACTGAGGAAAGCTGTGAATAGGAGAGATGGTCTTCCCCAGGGAAAAGTACACCAAACTGGTTATCCAGTGCAAATGGCCAACCCTGAAAACACACATTTATAAGTAGCATTATATGGACTGAACAGGTTATATTTAAGAGAATATGTGTATACATGAATATACATATCTGCATGCAATAAGTAGTGAAGAAAGGAAGCCATGGATTTGAAGGAGAGTGTGAAGGGATAAGTGGGAGGGTTTGTAGAGTGGAAAGGGAATAGAGACATGCTGGAATTATAATCTCAAAAATAAAATAAGTAAGAATTTTAAAAAAGAAAATGTCATGTGCCAATTTTTGT
Organism: Peromyscus leucopus; assembly: GCF_004664715.2. NCBI lineage: Eukaryota > Metazoa > Chordata > Mammalia > Rodentia > Cricetidae > Peromyscus > Peromyscus leucopus. The sequence goes on along the minus strand of NC_051065.1, from coordinate 67,401,502 downwards.
TGGAAATCAGCTTTATAAAAAGTCTGTAGCTGGTTGTTGGTGGTACACGCCTTTAATCCCAGCACTCGGGAGGCAGAGGCAGGAGGTTCTCTGTGAGTTTGAGGCTAGCCTGGTCTACAGAGGGAGTTCCAGGACAAAGTTACACAAAGGGAAAGCCTGCATCAAGAAAAAAAAAAAAACCAAGAAGTCTGTAATAACTACATTAAAAATTTATATAAAATCAATTCAAGACAAACATGAAGACCAGAAACAAAAATAGTACAATTTTATAGGACAGAAATGCAGAAAACACTAAGCAGGGTTTGGTTTGGTTTTTAATCTAAAAAAAAAAATTATCATTCTTTATTGGTGAAAACATAAATCTAGGAATGCTCAGTCATACCACAAGGACACATGCTCAACTGTGTTCATAGCAGCATTATTCATAATAACCAGAACCTGGAAACAACCTAGATGCCCGTCAACTGAAGAATAGATAAAGAAAATGTGGTACATATACACAATCGAGTACTACTCAGCAGAGAAAAACAATGACAGCATGAAATTTGCAGGCAAATGGATGGAACTAGGAAATATCATCCTGAGTGAGGTAACCCAGACTCAGAAGGACAAACATGGTATGTACTCAATTATAAGTGGATACTAGATGTAAAGCAAAGGATAACCAGATTGCAATCCACAGCTCTAGGGAAGCTAGCAGGGAGGACCCTAGGAAGGACACATGGATTGCCCAGTGAAGGAGAAATAGATGAGATCTACATGAGCAAACTGGGGGTGAGGGGTGTAATGGAGGGCAAGGAATGGAGGTTAAGAACATAGGGGAATAAGAGGTTCAAGCTGGAACAGGGACAGAGTGGGAGATCAAGAAAAGAGATGCCATGATAAATGAGGACATCATGGGAATAGGGAGAAACAGAGTTCTAGGGAAGTTCCCAGGAATCCAAAGGATGAATCCACCATAGACTACTGGCAATAGTCGAGAGGTGCCACACCAACTCCAGTGTCGTCCGTGTGACATGAACAATTATGTCAATAATATTGGATGGGAGATACGTGTCCCACGGGACTAAGCTCCCTGGAGGTCCCTGGCGGAGTGCCCGCATTATACTTCCTTCTCAGAGATGTGCTTCACAGATCATGAGCTCCCTTGGCTATGGATTCTGTATATAATGTTCTAATTAATCTATGAAGCACAGCCAAAATTAATAAACGCTTGAGTTGTGAACTATGGAGGAAAAGGGGAAGCTGGATACGGATCTTAATCAGATATAGCAGAATGAGCTATTTCTTAAATACCCCAAGCCACTAGATAAAAAAAGTATAAAGGTTCAGGCACTTCTAGGGAATAAACATTCACCCACTAGGAATCCTTTAGGAATCCCAAGTAAAGTGATTTATGGTGGAAAAAAAAAAGTTATCTCATAGGAAACAGATGGTGGGCCCCTCTGTTGAGGAAGTTCAACATGGGAAACTTAAAGACAACAACAAAACCCCTTCCCCTTACAGGCGTAAAAGTACAAGAGTCCATATACCAACAGGTAAAAAGGTTTTATATTAAAAAAAGATATGTGGTAAAAAACTAAAGACTTAGAGAGGGTCTACAGCATCCAAATTGGCTAAGTGGGCCATGGGAACCAAAAAAGTAAAAATGTATAATAAACTAAAAAACTGCTGAGATAAGATAAAAGACACAGCTACAACCACAAGAAGTCTACACAAGTCTAGGGACTGTATTAAGTTTAAAAATCACAGACTGCTCTTTGGGTCATAAGTTCTTGTGGGTAAAGGGATATGTCTAGCGCCGATTAATTGTGTGCTTGCTGTTTTTTAAAGATGATGTAATTAAATTATTGCCAAGTTCTTGTTGTTCCTTGTATGACGCGAGTTTTCTTTTCTGTATATAAAATACTGATTTACAAAAGTAAAATTGCAGCAGATTCAAACCACTTCTGAGTGTGTTGTCTGTCTGTCATTCGCCAAACCCTTGCCTTCCTGACTACCCAAGGCCTGGTTCTCCTACGGTCGTGGTACCCCCAGTGGGCCAGTCCATGACAGAGAGGGTGTCTGAACTGGCCTACTCTGTTTATCAGGGGGCCTAATACCCTAACTGTCATCATAGAGCCCTCATCCAGTGACTGATGGAAGCAGATGCAGAGATACACGGCTGGATGTCAGGCCGAGCTCCAGGAGTCCAATCGATGAGAGAAAGGAGGGATTCTATGAGAAAGGGACATCAAGACCATGATGGGAAAAAGTACAGAGACAACTAGCCAAACTAGCGGAAACACATGAACTGTGGACCAGTAGCTGAGAAGCCACCATGGTACTGGACTAGGCTCTCTGGCTGGGCAAGACAATTGTTTAGCTTGAACTGTTTAGGGGGCCCCCAGGCAGTGGGAATGGGACCTGTCCCTAGTGCATGAGCCAGCATTTTGGAGCCTAGTGCCTATGGTGGGACACTCTGTGTAGCCTTGGTGCAGGGAGGAGGGGCTTGGGCCTGCCTCAACTGAATGTACCAGGCTCTGCTGACTCCCCATGGGAGACCTTGCTTTGGAGGAGGTGGAAATGGGAGGTAGATTGGGAGGGGAACACTGGGGGGCTGAAGGAGGGAGGACAGGGGAATCTGTGGTTGGTATGTAAAATGAATAGAAAAACTCTTAATAATAGTAATAAAATTAAAACAAATAAAGAATAATAAAAAATTATTCTTTAGTGATGAAAACATAAATCTAGGTATGACTGTTCTGCTGTCTATAGTAAGTGACTATATGTATATTCTTCTTTAAGAGTTTAGAAATGGAAAAGTATAAACAAATTTGACTATTTCTTGTAATCTATCATTGCTGCTTGTCATCAACACACCAGAATTTAAGACAAATACAACTGTTATCATCTGGAGTTCTTCATTTATTTTCACTGTACTTCATTTAGATTAGAAATACTCACTGCAGGTTTTTCCCTTTGGGGGAGGGGTGATTTGCCTATGTCTCCATGAATAATGAAATAAAGTATCAGGTTTATGGTTGCAAGGAGGGCAAGAGCATGGAAAGCACAGCAGTGCAGCATCGACAGCAGCTAGAAAGCAGGTCTGAAGAAGAAACAGGAACTCTAACACTGGGCACCAGGCAAGGCAGTGAGAAGAGAAAGGGAGACTGATCTTCAGTAGGGCTTTAAGCACAAAGGAAAAGGAAAGCTATGACAAGCTCCATGGGTACTCCATTTGGCCTTCTGTGAAATACAGATTAAAACAGGAGGTCAGTGACCTGTACAACAGACACTGGGCAAGAGCCTGTGTATTTTCTAAATTGCTCATCAGTGGTGTGGCTGGGTATTTATATTTTCAAGCCACAAAGGCCTTCCTCCATCTCCACTGCCTGAATAAGCAATCACAATGAGAAGTTGGGGACTCAGTAAACTGGTTTGGACTTGACAGACCTGGAACTCAGGTTTATGTGGTAGGAAATGTAATCATGCTGAAAGAAAAGCTGCCCAACCTCTGAGGAGGAGCCAAAGTGGCTTCTAAGACTGAGCAGGAAGGCTGAGGCAGAGAGCACACAGGACCACTCACTGTCTATGCCTTCCCTCTCAGCAGAGACTACTTTGGCCTGACTGTTTCCTACACTCCCAGAGTCCCAGGAACAACTGTAAAGGCCTATCCCCAGCATCTCCCACACCTACACATGCAGGGGGTAGAATGCTTCTGTTGACAGTGGATGTACACTGAGTGAATACACACTCAGCAAGTAGGAGCTAGAGGGTAGTTTCTACATTCAAAGAGTTCCAAATCTAACTGGGAAAAGCTGGCAAGAATTCAGCCTGGCAGTTGTCACCGAAGCCCTGGTAGGAAGGGCAGAGAAGAGCTCAGCTTGGCCATCGGAGAGAAAAATGGCTCACCAGTCAATCTCATAGCAAATAAACTGAAAATGACATGCCTGAGGAAAAGGCAGTGTCTCCATCCTCTACCTCCTCAGCAATGAGGATATAGTTAGACTGTTGTTTTTGTTGTTTTGTCTTCTACTGAATTTGCTTTGTTTTATTCTTTGTTTCTAGTTTTGTTTTTCTAAAAATAGGGTCTGACTGTGTAGCCCAGGCTGGTCTGGAGAGTCTGGCCAGAGTCTCTTGTATCTCCCTCCTAAGTGCTTACAACTTGCATGCACATACACACTCCATTTTTATATAATTTTCTGTACTTAGAGTTGTAAGTATACAACTCTTCAGCAAGCAGGCATGGGCTGATGTGGAACTGAAGTCCCACTCCAGCAATTCACCCTGATAGCAACATCAAAGAGAAATAACACAAAAGCTATGGGGCAAACCTAAGAGGAAATCTGTTACAGTAGGTTAAATAGTGAGATCATGTCACATGCATGAAAACTGATGGGACTTGGAAGATATTATTTGTTTGAAATCTTCTCAAATGAATGGACAAAGTTTCACAGGGTGGTGGAAGAATGTGTATTCTGTAGCTATTAGAATAGTCTATACTTATCTGAATATTTTGTACTTCTATATTTTATCTGATGTAATATTAAATCATTTTCTCTAAAATCAAGAAATAAGGATGTCTACTCACAACACTTTTATTCAATATAATGCTAAATTTGTAGTCAAAGAAAAAAAAGAAATAAAAGGGATACAAAAAAAAAACAGAGAAGTTAAATTATCCATTGGCAGATGATATGACCCCATATTTGAAAGCTCCTAAAGAACTCACTTGAAGACTCCAAGATCTGATCAAAGATTCAGCAAAGTATCAGGTTGAAAAATCACAAAAGAATCATAACATTGCTATACACCAATAAAACATTTACTGAATAAGATATTAGAAAAACAATCCCATTCATACTAGCTTAATACTTAGGTATACATATAACCAAAGATTATTAAGCATGTCTACAGGAGATTTTAAATGCTTTTTAAAAAAAATATTTGGAACACAACCCATTTAAAAACAGACAAAAGATATGAAGACACTTCATCAAGTATATAGAAAACAAATAAAATATGTTCATAATAATTATCCATTATGGAGATAAAAACTTAAACCATGATATGTCTACACTTCTAAGACCATGGTTAAAATAGAAGATAACAATACCAAGTGGTGACAATGATGTAGACAACTGAAACTCATTTATATGAGCAGAGTGAAAAAGGATGCTCACTCTGCAAAGTAGTTTGGCAGTTCTTTATAAAAATTATTCACGCCGGGCGGTGGTGGCGCACGCCTTTAATCCCAGCACTCGGGAGGCAGAGGCAGGCGTATCTTTGTGAGTTCGAGGCCAGCCTGGTCTACAGAGCGAGATCCAGGAAAGGCGCAAAGCTACACAGAGAAACCCTGTCTCAAAAAAGAAAAAAAATTATTCACACAATTATAATCTGACCCATTAGTCTCACTCAGAGATATTCACCCTAAAAAGACAATTTGTTTATAACAAAACCACACACAAAGCTGTTACAAGCAGCTTTACTTGTAATAACCAAAAGCTAGAACCATCCAAATATCCTTTAATGTGAACAAATTAACTTGGTACACTCATACAAAAACTACATTAGACAATATGCATGGGTTTTGAAAGCATTATACTGAAAGAAGATAGTCTCAAAAAGTCATTGTTTATTGTTTATTGTTTGTATGGTTGTGGTAGTTTGAATGAAATTGGTCCCCTTAAACTCACAGAGAGTGGCACTATTAGGAGGTATGGCTTTGTTGGTGTAGGTATGACCTTGGTGGAGGAAGTGTGTCACTGTGGGGGCAGGCTTTGAGGCTTCCTAATACCCAGTGTCTCAGTCCATTTCCTGTTGCCTACAAGATGTAGGACTCTCAGTTACCTCTCTAGTTCTGTGTCTGCCTGCACGCCATAATGCTTCCCACCATGATGATAATGGACTGAACCTCTAAAACTGTAAGTGAGCCACCTCAATTAAATGTTTTCTTTATAAGAGATGCCATGCTCATGGTGTCTCTTCACAGCAGTAAAAACCATAAACAGGATAGTGGCCTTCTTCAATAGACAAAATACAGGTGTTTTTAAAAAGAACAATGTTTATTAAGGGTGGAAGGATTACTCCTACACATGTGTCCAAACTAGGGCCACATGCCAATAATATCTATAAATTAGCGCAAAAATCACAGATTTACTTAAATCATTGTGAGATTCTGTGTGTGGTTTTGTTGCTGTTATTAACGAGACTGATGACAATGTCTTCCACAATGTAAAAAGGATGGACACATTTGAGTCAGAAAGAACTTGGCTACAAAAGGACAACACACATATATTTGAAGGGATTACAACATTGTTCTGGCTTAACAGTGGCAGCAGTTACTACACTGATGAATGATAATTGAATAACTGAAGAAATTAAGAAGGAAATAAAAAATTCCTCCTCCTGAATGAAAATGAAAATGTAACATACAAAATCCACAGACTGATATACACTGAAGGCATTCCTAAGAGGGAAGTCTACAGCACTAAGTATCAACGTCTAAAACTATAAGATCTCTAGTAATCTATGGATGCAGCTGAGGCCTTGGAAAAATAATAACAAATTAAATTAAATCCAAAGAGCAAACAGGAAAACACTAACAAAAATTAGGGCTAAAAATAATGAAATAGAGCCGGGCGTTGGTGGCGCACACCTTTAATCCCAGCACTCGGGAGGCAGAGCCAGGCGGATCTCTGTGAGTTCGAGGCCAGCCTGGGCTACCAAGTGAGCTCCAGGAAAGGCGCAAAGCTACACAGAGAAACCCTGTCTCGAAAAACCAAAAAAAAAAAAAAAAAAAAAAAAAAAAATGAAATAGAAATAAACAAAAAACCAAAAGCAATACAGAGAATCAAAGAAAGGAAGATTTGTTTCTCTAAAAAGCTACATGAAATTGACAAAGCTTTATCCAAATTAACCAAGAGAAGACCCAAACTAATAAAAATAGAAATAAAAAGGGAGACATTGGGCTGGAGAGATGGCTCAGAGGTTAAGAGCACTGACTGCTCTTCCAGAGGTCCTGAGTTCAATCCCCAGCAACCACATGGTGGCTCACAACCATCTATAATGAGATCTGATGCCCTCTTCTGGTGTGCAGACATACATACAAACAGAGCACTTTATACATAATAAATAAATCTTTAAAAAAAAAGGGGGGGGGGAGACATTACAACAGATACAAATGAAATTCAGAAAACCCTAAGAATATACTTTTAAAACCTCTGTTCCAAGAAATTTTAAAAAAAATCTAAAAAATGGATTTTCTCCTGTGTTTTCTACTTGAAGCTTTAGAGTTTTACACTTGGATCTAATAAACATTTCTTTTAATTTTTGAGCATAGTACAAGGAATTAATCAGAGTTTATTCTCCATATATGGATATCCATTGTTCCAGTACTCCATTCACTCAAATAACTAACTGCCTTGTCAAGAATCAACTGGTCATACATGAATAAGCTCTATTTCTACTACTGTCTCTACCATTGCTTTTCAACCTGTGGGTCACAACCCTACAGGGGTTGCATATCAGATATTTATGGTTTAATACAGTAGCAAAATTAGTTATGACGTGGCAACAAAATAATTTTATTGCTGGGGGTCACCACAATATGAGGAACTATATTAAAGGGTCACAGCTTTAAAAAGGTTAAGAACCACTGCTCTATACCATTCTCATCTCTTGTACGATAATTTTGTTTGTGTGCTGACAAATAAAGCTTGCCTGGAGATCAGAGGGCAGATCTAACCACTAGTTAACTATAGAACCAGGTGGTGGTGGCACAAGCCTTTGATGCCAGCACTTAGGAGGCACAAGCCTTTGATGCCAGCACTTGGAAGGATCATGCCTTTAATCCTAGCACTAGGGAGGTGGAGACAGGAATATAAGGTGGGTAGACAGGATCTTGACCCCATTTGGTCTGAGATTTCAAAGAGGCAAGAAGACTTTAGTGCCTGGCTGCTCTGATTCTCTGATCTCCAGGCAAGCTTTATTTGTCAGAATACAAACAAAATATCACATAACACTGGTTATTTGTATGTCTAACTTCACAATAATATCAGTCTGGTTTCATAAACTATGATTTTATTGTCTTGAAATCAGATCCTACAAGCCTTCCAATTTTTGCTTTCACAAAACTCTCTTGCTATCAATCCTATACATTTTATGCAAACTGTAACATTTATTATAATGCCTGATTATTGATTTCCACACACAAAAACAACTACCAGCATTTCAGCTGAAAGTGTTTTGAGTAGAACTTTCATAAAACATCAGGTTTTCCAGTCCATAAATATAGTGTATTTTTCTATCTGTAGCTTTAATTTTTCTTAGAAATGCTTTATAGTTTTCTATTTGTCTCATATATGTTTTTATTAAACTTGTCCAAAGTTTCATATATTGGTATTTTCGTGATTTTCTATGAGTGTGTAAGGGATTGCACAGGCCCATGTGCATATATTCATCAGGTGTCTTCCTCTATTCCTCTCTTCCTTATTCCCTGAACTAGAAGCTCCCCATTCTAGCTGGAGAACCAATGATGCTGGATTTACAGGCATAGCATGAAGCCATGCTTGGCTTTTTCATGGTTCTGGGGCTTCAAACCCAAGTCCTCATTTTCCACAGTAAGCCCTCACCCTCACTGAGCTATCTCCCCAGCTACTTTCATGACTTTGTCAATTCTTTCATGGGTTTTTTTTTTCCTGCGTGCATGTATGCATGTGTAAAATGTATGCCTGGTGCCTACTGAAGTCAAAATACAAGGTCAGATCCCCTAGAATATGAGTTATTCGTGGTTTGTGAGCCAACATATGGTTTCTTGGAACCAAACTCAGGTTCTCTGCAAGAGCAAGTGTTCTTAAGCACTGAACCCTGAACCATCTCTCTGAGCCTTTTTTTTTTTTTTTTTTTTTTTGGTTTTTCATGACAGATTTTCTCTATGTAATTTTGAAGCCTGTCCTGGATCTCACTCTGTAGACCAGGCTGGCCTCAAACTCACAGAGATCCACCTGGCTCTGCCTCCCGAGTGCTGAGATTAAAGGCGTGCACCACCACCACCTGGCAAGGGCCATATTTTTATAATTTTAAATTTCCTATTTTCTACTAGTAAACAAGAAAGATAATTACATTGCAATTAAAACTGTTACTTTGATAAATACATATTAGTTCTAGAAGATTTTATGTACATTCTTGAAAATACTCTACATTGTTAATCACGTTATCTGCAAATAAACACAGCTTCCTTTCTTTGCTTTTAAATTGAATGATTCTTCCTTTTGTTCATCTGTATGGCTAGAACAGGAATTAGCAAACTATGACCTCTGTACCAAATCAATGTTGCTATCTGCTTCTGTACAAACTGTAAGCCAAAAATTGTTCTCATGTTTTTAAGTATTTAAAGGAAAATCATAGAAATGCTATTTAATAAGATATGAAAGCTACATAAAATTCAAATTCAGTGTCCATTAATAAACTATTATTGGAACAGGTCACATTCACTTGTTTATGCTTTGGTGCTACAGCAGTAGAACTCTGTACCAAGAACACATACCATGCCATAGAACCTAAGAACACAATGAGCTGACACCTTATTGTGGTGATATAGTGTACCCTAATAAAATTTACCTGAAGATCAGAGAACAAAACAAGCCACTAGATTAAACATAGAGGCCAGGCAGTGATCGAACACACCTTTAATCCTAGCACTCAGGAGGCAGAGATCTAGACTGATCCCTGTGAGGTCAAAGCCACCCTGCACTACATGAGATTGACTCAGTCTAGGAGAGAAAACAGAGCCAGACAGTGGTGGCGCACACCTTTAATCCTAGTACTTGGGAATCACAGGCCTTTAATCCCAGGAAGTGATGGCTGGGCAGAGACAGGTATATAAGGCGTGAGGAGACAGGAACTAAAGGCTTTTCGGCAGAAGCGTCCCTTTCAGCTAGAGGCTTTTTCAGCTGGAGCCTTTTGGGTGAGGGCTCAGAGGATTTCAGTCCGAGGATTCATGGAGTTGATGAGGTGAGACACAGCATTGGCTTGTTCTTTTGTCTCTCTGATCTTTCAGCATTTACCCCAATATCTGGGTGTAATTAAGTGCTTGCCACCCACGCATGAGCTCCTGAGTTATATCCACAAAACCCATGTAAAAAAGGGGGAGGTGGGGACCTGCGCCTGGTTGCACATGCCTATCATCCCAGTGTGGGGAAGGCAGACAAGCAGAACTCTGTAACTCACTGGCCAGCCAGCCTGGCCTACTTGGTAAGCTCCAGGACAATGACAGACTCTGTCTCTACAAGCCAAGTAGATGACTCCTAAGTAACTCATCCAAAGTTGGTCTCTGGCCTCTACATGCATACACACAGGTGCATGTACACGTCCACACAAACACAATACACACACATCCACACACAAATTCTACTTTTAAAAAGTACACCATTATTCTTCATCAAGAAAAATGGCTGAAAATCACTACAATCATCCCTTTACATTCTGAAACATTTGTAAATTATTGATGATTTTTTAAAAAACAACATACCCATAATAAAAGGCAGCCATAAGCATATAAGTCTGAACTTGGAGAAGGAGGTTTTCCAATTTTCAATTCAGGTGATGTCAAACTTAATCCACCAACCATCATGTTCACTGAGGCTCGCTGACTCTACAAAAACAGTATTGTAAGCATTTTAGAGACAAAACAGTTAAGGGTTTTGTGCGAGAGCCTCTATTCTCAATTTAAAGGTCTTCTGAAATATTTCATTGTCTACCTCTCAAGTATCTAATTTTCTACTCTTACAAATTTTACTTTTGTTATACTCGGATTGTAGGTGTGGACTGAAAATGAATGACTCTGGATTCTTTGATCATGGACATTGTTTTGTGTATCTTAATTTTAATCTTACATGTACACATGCATATGCATGTTGGTGGGCATGTATGCTTGTGGATGGATGGATGAGCATGTGTGCCACTGAGCATATGTGGAGGTCAGAGAACAACTTCCTGAAGAAAACCTTCACCTTCCGCCTTGCTGAAACAGGGCCTTTCTTGCTCTTTCTGCTGCTATACTACCTACTCCAGGCAAACTGCCCAGAAAGCTTCGGATTCTCCTATCCCTACCTCCCATGTCACTGAAGAAGTGCTGGGATTACAGGTGTGTGCCACTGCATCAGGCTTCCTTGACTTTTTACATGGGTTCCAGGAATCAAACTCAGGTTATCAGGCTTACATGGATAGTACTTCACCCATAAAGCCATCCTGACTACTCCTGTTTGTGTATTTTAATAAACTCACAAAGCAGTACTATTTTCTAATTCTGAGCATTCTAAATACTTTAAATTAAATTGTACAAATCACTTTCTTTTCCTCATGACCATTTTCTAAATATACCATATTCTAAGAAATCAAAGGGCAATCAATGACAAATCATGACACCTAAATTCAGTCTGCTATTAGCTGCAATTCCAACTCTCACATTTATTTGCTGTGTGGTCTTAAATTTTAAGTTTTTCATGTCTAAACTAACTTTTAAAGTGGATAAAATATCTATATTATAGAGTTGTTATAAAGATAATGTTAGTTAGCACAGTCCCTACTACATATCCCTAAGTATTAATTATACATTTTCTCCATTTACTATCTTTAACCCAACTTCTCTAAGTATAATCTAAAACCCAGCAGCTAAGGCATCAACTGGGAATGTTAAATGAAAGATTAAAATAGCATTTTGGGGAAGAGTATCAGATGACAAATTAATATAAAAAGGAGTGATTCTCAGAACAGTCACATCTACAATTGTACCAATGATATGCTCAAAAATAAACTGACAGGAATCCTTAAAATTGAGGTTAGAAGTCCTTATTTTCTTGTGTTACCTTAGTTCTCAGATAAATTAATATGGGACAATAAATGTTTCAAAAAATTAGTCAATATAAAAATCCTGTACAATCCAAGTTTGTATTAGTTTCATATTCACTTTTTCATTCTTTTGAGCTATCATATGAAATCCACAAAGACTATATATGTACAGCATTATTCTAAAACTTGTAAACAACCAAATGACCGAAGTAGCAGTGATTGACAAGGATGTATGTGAAGAAACTGAATCCTTACATAAGGCTTATGAAGATGGAAAATAGTAGGTACTTCGAAAGTTTCTCAAGAAAGGCAAACAGTAGACTTGATATATTTATTGTAAACCTACCAGAATCAATAAAATTTTCTTAAATTTTTCATGTTTTTCACTGCTAGAAATAATTTAAAATCTGATTTTTAAAAATGGCCTAAGTTTGTCTCTTGAGAAAAGAATAGTATTCTTGTTCGCAGAATCCATGGTACCTTGAATAGATTTTTCATATAGCCAAAAACAAATTTCATTTTCTTTTTTTCTTTGTTTTAGGTTTTGTTGTTGGTGGTGTTGTTTTCTTTTTTTTTTTTTTTTTGAGACAAGGTTTCTCAGAATAACCCTGGCTGTCCTGGAACTCTGTAGACGAGGCTGGCCTCAACCTCACAGAGATCCACCTGCGTTTGCCTCTGAGTGCTAGGATTAAAGGTGTGAGCCACCACCACCCAGCTACAAGTTCCATTTTCCAACAGTTTTTGGCAATAAAAACTCCAGAAGTAGTGATCCTTAAAGATTTAGATTCTCTATACTGGAGCCCTTGAAATTTAGATGGAAAAAATTCAAGCAGAATTATCTACATTAGACGTAATCTTGCATGGTAGTTGATCAAAAATTCTTGCCACTTAAGACATTTTATGACTTTTTTCTAAGCCAGTTTTGTTTGCTTACAATGTGTTTTGAGATTGTGTGAACACCAATTATAATATAAACTATCACACATCCCTATTCATGACTGTGTTACTTGTTAAGTGCTCTATCAAACACTAAGAATTTTCAATAGGAAGGAAACCGAATTATATGACTCAGTAATTCCATTCCCCAAGGCAATGAGAATGTCTGTACAAAGAACTTGTATACTAATATTCATGAAAACCTAATTCATAATAACTGAAAAAACATAAGCCTAGAGCTAGACTTGAGAATACATACTTGTAATCTCAGCATGTCAAAGGCTGAGGCAGAAGGGCACTAGGAGTTCGAGACCTGTGCTACAAACAAAGTTCAAAGCCAGCATTTACTACCCAGTGAGAGACCCTGTCTCAAGTAAACAAAAAAAATGTAAATCCAAGTATCTATCCACTGATGGAAACACACACTAAAGTTTCACATATACATATAATTAAATACATTTGGTCATAAAAAAGAATTATGTCCTTAAACATTCAACAACATACATTAACTCTGCCAACTATTTGCATAATTTTACTTTTGGGAGATTACAGAATAAGAAAATCCAGGCCGGGCGGTGGTGGCGCACGCCTTTAATCCCAGCACTCGGGAGGCAGAGCCAGGCGGATCTCTGTGAGTTCGAGGCCAGCCTGGGCTACCAAGTGAGCTCAAGGAAAGGCACAAAGCTACGCAGAGAAACCCTGTCTCGAAAAACCAAAAAAAAAAAAAAAAGAAAAAGAAAATCCAGAAGTACAAAGTATATTTCTAGTTTCCAAGGCCTGAACAGAAGCAGAAATGAAAAGTAATGGCTAATCAGTGACTACTTTGGGATGTGATAAAAATTATCTCAATTAGATAGTGGTGATCAATACACCACTTTATGAACATGCTAAAAATGTATGAACTCTATCTCAATAAAGCTGTTGTATTTTAAATGAGAATTGTTCATAGAGCCACTTATATTATATACATATTTCAAAACAACAGGCTATATATGATAAACATATACATCTTTTTTGTAAATTAAAATAAACAAAGAGGAAATTTCTCCCTTGTGATCCATCTATAATCCTAGACTGCCTACTCCACAAATACACATAAAAATATCACATTCTCTTAATTGTCTAGACTTTGTCATCTCTCTCCTATTGGGAGACAATGAAGCACCAAGTTAAAAGTCATGTAGTTGAACCTAGTTAAAACAAAAACACCCATGGTTCTCAGGCTTCTAAAAAATGTACTATATTAATAATAGCAAAGCATATATATTTAAATTTAATCTATGAAAGAAAAGAGTACAGCAGAGGGAGGTTCTTACATGTTTCCTAGCAACTGTTTCCTAATGAGAAAAATAATGATCAATATTGTCAATGCCATTCAGTAAGTCAGATTGTTTCTGTACTTACAACAAAACCACACAATGCTCATCACAATCTAGATTGTTACGGATACTATTTGTACTACATGACCCCCTTAACTAAAAGTACAGATCTTCCAATAAATTACTATATTGTGTGGAAGTGCTGAACTACTTTATTAAGTGGTTTCTGTCCAGTAAAGCTATGATATTTTACCTCAGATTTGGTGAAGTCAAAATCTCCAACAATTCCTTGTTCACGATTTAAGGCAAATACGTTGTTCTGATGAAGTGATCCATGAATTATGTTAGCACTGTGCAATGTATGCAGTCCTTGGGCAACACCTTTCATGACTTTTAAAGCTTCCTACAAATAAGTACATGTGAAAGAGATGGAGTTTCAAAAACCGACAACTCATTTTAATGGATAAATTTTGTCTCCATTAAAAGACTGTCCCAGAACTGAAGTAAAGCTTCCTTCAAATTAAGGATATATCACAGACAGAGAATTAAAGGCTAGATAAAGCTTAACTATGTGTGGTTGTTTAAATAAGAATGGCCTCAATAGGCTGATGTTTGAATACTCATCCCTATTCAGTAGACCTATGTGGGAAGGATTAGGAGGACTGACTGACCTTATTGGAAGAGGTGTGTCACCCTGGGCAGACTTGCAGGTTTCAGAAGTCATTCCCCAGTGTGCTCTCTGACTCCTCCCTTCCTTTGAAGATAGGAGCTCTCAAACTGTTCCCAACACCACGCCTTACTCTGTCATCATGTACTCTCTGGAATTTTAAGTCCAATTAAATGCTTTCTTTTATGAATTGCCTTAGTCATGGTATTCTATGACAGCAATAGAAAGTTAAGTAATATTCTATGTAACTGGTAACATCATAAGTGCTCTTTGCACATGTGCAGGCACATAAGCACGCACGCGAACACGCGCGTGCGCACACACACACACACACACCCCTCTCTAAGGCAACTTAAATAACCACCACGTAAAGCAACTAGATAAGAATAAAATAATGTTACTAACTGGGAAGAATCAGAACCTCTTTTATTACTAATTCTAAATTTATAATGATAAAAGCTAAAACTACCACTTAAAATATCGACTATTAGGCCGGGCGTTGGTGGCGCACACCTTTATCCCAGCACTTGGGAGGCAGAGCCAGGCGGATCTCTGTGAGTTCGAGGCCAGCCTGGGCTACCAAGTGAGCTCCAGGAAAGGCGCAAAGCTACACAGAGAAACCCTGTCTCGAAAAACCAAAAAAAAAAAAAAATATCAACTATTATCACAGGCAGTTACATACAGCATAGTTTAATGGTGTAAGTCTGGGCTCTGGAACCAGAAAGACCTAATTTCAAGTTTCAGTTCTATTGGATGAAAAGGTTCTGTGCAAGTCACTTAATCCTTCTCAGCCTTGTTTTCTCATATGCACAGAGCTGATGCAACAATAAAACAGAATAACACAGACCAAATATTTGTACAGGACAGCATGTAGTATTGGGTGTTTACATATTAGATGTTAGCTTCTCGTGTAATACATCCCTGAAAATGATTTTTACTTACTTCTGAAGTTAAAGGCATACTGGCTTGAATTGAGCTCAGGTTTGCCTTAGGATAGTATGGGACCATCAGGTAGGCAACAGGATCAGACTAAGAAGCAAAATAGAAAATGTAACTCAAAGTGAAAAATTCACCAATATATTTGTATTGCACAGTGATTCTATAAGGTAACTGTTGTTTTATATTAAGAAGAAAAAATTACTACTTTAAAACTTACTTGCAATAAATAATTTCTACAATAGATTAGCTTGGGAACTTTACCTTACACAGAAACAGGAATATCAATGGCAGTAATCCAGACTCTTCCTTAGCATCTCCACAAGCTCTATGATAGGAGGCTGCTCTCTGAATCACCCTGCCTTCTGTGTCAACATCCACAGAATAGCCCTGAACAACAACAAAGGTATTGGTAATTTCAACTTTAAAAATTCCATTCTAATTTATTGTTCCAACTTAAATATAAGTTATTGTAAGTTAAATTACATTTATTTTTCTATTTTAAGTACTTCATCTGCATTGAATATATTCCCAAATATGTGGCAACTAAGGCCAACTTAACTAACCTCTCAAGTTCATTCAGTTTCAGCTCATAAGAAGAAATTAAGGGGCTAGAGAGATGATTAGTGGTTAAGAGCACTTGGTGCTCTTGTGAAAGATAGGAGTTTGGCTCCCAGCACCCACATGGCGTCTCACAACTGTATGAACTCCAGTTCCATGGGATCCAGTGCTCTCTTCTAACCTCCACAGGTACCAGACATGCATATGGAACAAAGATACATATGCAGACAAAACACATAAAATGAAATTTTTAAAAATTTCAAAGAAATTAAGGAGTACAAGCTTGTGTTGGCAACATAGCTAAGCTTTCAAGAAACATCTAGAAAAACAAGAATTTTTAAAGGCTATTGAACAAAATGTAGTAAGTGTACCCAAGAAAGAAAGTCAAGTAACCCTAGTACAGGCAGTACTCTTTAGGAAAATGAGAGAAACTTTAAAGTCAAAATTAGCTCAAACACAATCACCATGCCAGTCAACTTACATATTTTAGAAAGAGTGGGTTTGTTTTATTCCCTGAAAAATAACATCACTTTCTTTTTACTTCTGAAGCTTCCATAAATCAGAACTGAAAATTACCTTTAAGAGAACCGGCTGCCCGTTAACCTCAGAGCACACCAGAGGACGCTTGCTGCTAAGTTCCTTCATGGGTTCAGTGTCAAGAAGGTCTCGCTCTAAGCTCATAGTAAGAAGACCACCAGAATTCTAGGCACAAATTTTTACTATGTTTAGACAGTCAAAAAATTCCTTAGGGCTTTCAAATCACCAACATGATTAGGGGCATACTATAAAATGCAATGAAGATCATCAACCTAACTGAAAAATACAACAAAAATGTTTAAAGTTTGGATTCTTTTTAATCCCTCGCTCTTGACTTTCTCCTGCCTACTTTGCAATTACCAGACAGTCACTGCTGTGAATTTACAACAGACTGTAGAAGTGACTGAGGTTAATAAGAAGATATGCTTGCAAGAAACTCCAATACTTACTTGAAAAACCTCATATATGCCCTAAAAAATAAAATGAAGAAGTCAAAGTGGTTAGAGAACACTAATGAAAAAATCTAAAAATTATGACTGTTGCAAAGTAATCCTGACACCTCTATTCCTACTTAGTGTTCCTAAATATGAAAATGATTTTCAAAAATTTTAATTCTACCTTTTTTTATATTTTTATATTAAAACTAGATTTTGTTTTCTTTAGTAGATTTGTTTCCTTCCTTCCTTTCTTTGATTTTTGAGACAGGGTTTCTCTGTGTAGACCTGGCTGTTCTGGAACTTGCTCTGCAGACCAGGCTGGCCTTGAATTCGGAGATCTGCCTGCCCCTGCCTCCCAGTGCTGGGATTAAAGGCATGTACCACCACCACAGAGCTTGATTTTTTTATTTTTTAATTTCATAAATGTGTACTATATTTACAGCATGCCCCCTCCCTCCAAGCCTTCCCATATCTCCCCACTCTCAAATCCATGGCCTCATTAATTTTTGTTACACACACACACAAATACAACCTGCTGAGTTCATTTAGTGTTGCTCACATATATATGTTCTTAGTGCTGAGCAGTTGATAGTGAATAACAAATTAAGGGGCTTATCCCTAGGGAAGACTAATTTTCCCTAACTTACCAGCCTTTAATTACCTGTAGCTTTTTATCTAGGGAGGGGCCTTGTGAGATTTCCTCTAGCCACATTATGATGAAACTACTACTGCCACTTTCCAAACCATTCTAATTTGTAACTGTATTCTTAGTACTTATCCTTAAACCCACCAAAGAATAAGTGTAACTCTCGTCCTTCATTAACGGGTCTTCTTTGTGCAGCAGATGAAGACCATTACAGGCACCACAACTGGTCAAATGCAAAGAGCCACTGACCATGGGGTGCCCAGCTCTAGTAGATACATCTACAACACATTTCATACACCTGAGGCTCAGGGAACAACACGGAAAGTGGGGCAGAAATTTCCTAAGAGCCCAGAGGACCAGGAAGTTTGATGCAATATGGCTTAGTCTACATATGACAGTAGCTGACCTTCCCATGAACTCTCAACAATATAGATGCCTAAACAAGACCCAAACAATGACCAAGTTTTATTGCAGTGTAGTTTTAGGAGGCAAGGTTTTAGGATTGCTTTCTAGGTCTTGTGTTGTTAATAAATTTCAGCAATACGTAATCAGTTTACAAAGGATTTCTAGGATTATACCTCAAAATCATCTTAAACATAGTAAAGTCATTGGGAGACATCCACAAACCATGATCTGAATGTCTTATACTCTTCTACAATAAATAAAATAATTTCAACTTCATATAGCTATACACACACTCAGTCACCAGACACAAGACAGTCTCTAAAGCTAGAGCTACTAGCTTCAAGGAGGAATAAACTTTTTTTTTTTTTTTTTTTTTTTTTTTTACAGTTTTGGTTTTACCATGCCTTGGTGTTTGGGGGGTTGTTGTTATTGTTTTCTCTGGGATTTGTTTTTTCGGGTTTTTTGAGACAGGATTTCTCTGTGTAGCCTTGGCTGTCCTGGAACAAGCTCTGTAGATCAGGCTGGCCTCAAACTCACAAAGATCCACCTGACTCTGCCTCTCTAGTGCTAGGATTAGTGTCGACACCACCGGCCAGCTCGTGTTTGGGTTTTTAAGACAGGCTCTCACTTGGTATCCCAGGCTATCCTGGAACTCAGTACCCAAGTCAGGCTGGCCTCAAACTGAAAGCAATCCTCATGCCTCAGGTTCCTATTATAGGAAACTATAATAGTAAGTTGTGATACCCAATTCACACAGCATTTTTAAATACAGTATGAGAAGACTTTATAATAATTATTTGAAGAACTTTTTTTTATTTTTGTGGCACAGGGAATGGAACCCACGAAACTACACTACCAACTGTGATTCACAGAAATTTAATCTTATATATTTATGAAAATAAATTCACATATTTATACAAACATTTCTTTATAGATTATGTTTTAGCTATTATCATAACTTACTAACACTTTTTTTTGAGACTGAGTCTCATGTAGCCCAGGCTGGCCTTGAACTCTGATCCTCCTGCCTCCACCTCCAAAGTACTGAGACTGCAGATGTATGCCATTACATGTATGTTATGCACTGCTGGAAAACTGAAAGAATGGTTTATGCATGCCAAGTAAGCACTATACCTACTGAATTAAATCCCTGGCTATGCATTAATGACAATCTCAATAACTAAACACAATTGGCTTCTGTATCTGTGGATTCTGCTTCCTTGTATTCAATCGTTAAGCAGAAATATTCAAAATAAAATATCTGTGCCCAAAAAAGCATATTTTTGTTATGCATTTCCCTAAACATTGTATACTGATTATTATGTAACACTTATATTTTACTAGGTATTACAAGTATTCTAGATATGATTTAAAAGTATACTGGGAAAGCAGGATATGGTCACTCAAACATGTAATCCTAGACCTCACACCAGAGTTGAAGGAGAATGACAAGTTCAAGGTTATCCCAGACTGTGTCACAAGACCCCTTCTCAAAAACAAAAAACACATATTCAAATATTCCGCCACTGTTTTTTTTTTTTAAGATTTTATTATGTATACCGTGTTCTGACTGCATATATGCCTGTACAACAGAAGAGGGCACCAGATCTCATTATAGATGGTTGCGAGCCACCACCTAAGAGCCATCTCTCCAGTTCTATTCTGCCACTTTATGTTAGGAACTTGTACATGTGGACTGTGGAACCTAAGGGGTCTGGAAAGCAATTCTAAAACCCAGAAAACAATGGTGTTTCACCTAGCTCTCTATTGCCACCAGGCAATCTAAAACACTGGGGTATAAAGACTCTCCCCAGAGAGTCAATTTCCCAATTCCTCTTTGAGTCTGAAAGCCACAGTGGTAAAATGAAGGTGAAGGGCCCACCTGGGGACCCAAGGTGGGATCCTGAGGCCTCTCCAGTCTGCCAATGGTGCACTACCAGCCCATCTCGCCATAGTGCATGTGTTAGGACCTGAAAGATGGTGAACTATGCCTGGGCAGGGCAAAGCCAGAGGAAACTCTGGTGGAAGTCCTGATGTGCATATCAGTTGTCCGACCTGGGTATAAGGGTGAAAGACTAATCCAACTATATAGTAGCTGGTTGTGATCAATTAGTTGTAAACACCACTACCCTTGGAGTCCTGCTTGCCAAGAAAACCAAACTCACATCAATATCTCTACTCTAAACTACTTGGTTTAAGATAGTCCTAAGAAAAGGTTCTAATAATCCTTTTAAATATTTATCTGGAGTATTTTCATAAAAAAGATACTACAGATGTGACATGGATATGATCTGAACATCACTGTTTTTACAGTCTCTGCATGGTGGCAACTTTCAGAGGAAACAAAGCTTACCATGTATTTAAGTAATCCGATTTCAGGGTACAGCAGAGGCAGTTCAGGGAACCATTTCTGTGTCAAGCTATTCAGCTTCTCCTAGTTAAAGAGTATTTTTATTGTAGATCAATATGTATTCAATTGTAGCATGTTGCTCTTCAGGAAATATATTACCATCTGTTTCTTATATCTAATAAGATACATAATCCTTAATTTCTACTTCTACTTCAAGAACTATGAAGCAAAACATGAGTCACTTCATATTCAAAGTAAAATAAAAATATTGTAATAATAAACTGTCATTTCTCAACTTATTAAGAACATAGTAACGTTTTAAAATAATAATTTAACTTAGGAAGAAAATCATAAAAGTCAATCCTAGAAGCCTTATTTTTATTCAAAGATTCAAAGGTATACTATAGTTACATAAATTTAGTAAATAAGTTTGACACTTAAAATATCTATTATTTGCATAATATTTTTGCTTTAAACTGTCCCTTAAACTAACTCTTCCTTAATATCTCTCAGACACAAAATGAAACTGTCTTTCCATTGTGAAAAACAGTAGACTGGCTGATTTTTCTATGGCCACAGAATTTAGGAGTAGAGTGAAAACAAAGGTACAACTACTTTCTGGCTACATCCCTCAGGTGGATCAAGCTGCTCCATTCATGTTTTTATTGCTTGGTAAGCAAAAGGGTGTTTGTGTTAATCTGTGACAATCTTTATGCCTTAAATAAACAAACAAAAAAAACTATGCAGAACTGTGTGTAATCAAGCTCAATTCTAAAAACAAGCAGGAAAAAAAACTATAAAGAAGTTGAATTTAACTTACTACTTTTACCATTGAGAACATTGTGATTTTTTTTCTTCTTTATAATAATCTGAAATTTCCATATTGGCATAACTGTCATGAATGTTGTCATATTTTATTAATTTGCAAATTCATGTAAACATTACTGTGCCAATGATACCTCTAGTATATGATTATATTAAGTCTGTGTTTTTAAATTCAAATTCCTGAGTAAAATCTAATTTAAAATTTCAGAGAGTCAAATACTTACATATTCCTCCCTCTCATGATAAATCTCCTGAAAGACACTATTGCGCAACTGAGTTATTTCTTGCTTTATTTTCTCAATTTCCGTTCCATCGTGGTCATCAGACTTTATTGGAGAGAAAGAGTGGTCAACAGGCTTACTGCACTAGATGAAAACAAGTCTTCCTCTAAAAACTAGTGTGGTTTCCGTAGTAAACCATTCTGTGTGGTTCTCATGCATCCTTCAGGACCTAGTAGTATACCCACTACACAGCAGGTCTTCTAACATTAAATAAATCAGTTTATTCTAACACTAACTTTTCCCCAAAACTAAAAAAAAGGTATTTAAATATAAAAATGTACTGCATTTGTTTTAAGTTCCTATACATTTTCATGAATGTAAAAACAACTAACTTCAATCTTTTTTTAAGAACTTTTTTTTTAACTTTATTTTATGGGTATGGGTGTGAAGATGTCAGATCCCCTGGAACTGGAATTACAGACAGTTGTGAGCAGCCATGTGGGCGCTGGGAATTGAACCTCGGACCTCTGGAAGAGCAGCCAATGCTCTTAACCACTGAGCCATCTCTTCAGCCCCTAACTTTAATCTTAAAATAAACATTAAGAACAGCAATTGAATTGAAGTCTGTGAAATGTTTACTTGAAATCAGGTTTTTAAAAGCACATACAACAAAAAGATGAGTGAATATCTAAATTATCTACTATAAGAGAAGCTATGATTCAGAAATACTCCATTATGACTTAAATGGAGTTCTAGTAAATAAGGTGCCTTAAAAGGTATGACTACATTAAAAAGCTGCATCTACAATGTCTACAGTCCTACTACAATGAACGTGCCCAATCTCGTCAGATACATTTCTCCAGAAGTTGAAAAGACTGAAAAAGACTACCTTCTCCACAGCCTAGAATACAATAAAATTAGAAACCTCTTAAACTGAAATTAGTTCTAAAACAGCTCCCATTTTGCTTCCCATTTCATGTTAAGAAGAAGAGAGAGAATCACGTTGGATGAAGACATACTTTAGATCTCTTCTGTACATAAATCAAATCCTCAAGAAAGTTCAGAGAATTATTAGTTTATTCACAAAGTTTCAAGCCTAAGAAAGTGTAGTCAAAATTAGAAAATCCTAATCCTTCCAGTTCTATTAGCATGTGAAAACAATTTTTAAAACTTGCAAGAAATATTATAATCAGTGTTAAATTAAGTTTACAAAAGAGAGTATGATCTTTAAAAATACTTTGTCACAAAATTTGACCTTTGGAAATAGGAAGACGGCTCAGTCAGTAACATGCTTGCCTTGTAAGTAAAGGACCTAAATTTAATGTCCAGGAAAAAAAAAGCTTACAGTGTGAACCTTTAATTCCTATTCTAGGGAGGCAGAAACAGGGAGTCCTTGGAGCTCAGCCTAACTGCTCCAAGCCAGTAACATACTCTCTCCAAAAACACAAAAATAAAGGTGGACAGTGCCTGAGGAATAACACCCAAGGTTGTCCTCTGACCATCATGTGCATGTGAACACACATACACATGTGTGCACACACCAAAAAAAGAGATGGAGAGAGGGAGGGAAGGAGGGAGGGAGGGAGGGAGGGAGGGAGGGAGAGAAAGAGAAAGAAAGAAAGAAAGAAAGAAAGAAAGAAAGAAAGAAAGAAAGAAAGAAAGAAAGAAAGAAAGAAAGAAAGAAAGAGAAAAGAAACCCAACCATGGGAGAATATTCTACTACCTAAATGTACAGGTTTGTATAACAAGCATTATTAACTATTCATAGGGGAAGAAGGAGTTTTAAAATTTATTCTACAACTTTTGTTACTAAAAATCAAGGCAGCAATGTAAAACATTTAATTTTTTAAATACTTAATTACATGGGACACATGTTTTCAGTATGAATGTCATTTCAAATTTATGTCCATATACACAGATAAAAAGATTAAGTACTGGGGCCTGTGAGCCAAGTTCAGTTCTTGAGACCCACATGGTAGAAAGACCTAACTCTTAAAAGTTTTTTTTTCTGACAGTGGTATAGGCACATTCATATATACATACACATACACTAAATAATGTAATGAAAGTAAGTAAATTTTTTAAAAGATAAATGTATGTAACAAAAAATATGAATACAACAGTTCTCTGGTTTTAGAGAGTATTTATATATAGCTTTATGAAAGAGTTCAACCAAAACGAGAAACAAAAACATGTTAGCTACAAGCAAATTTTTCCTTACTTCTTCCAAATTACTCTTCTCAACCAATTTCCATCTCAGTTGAGCTTTTAAGCCTTTCAAAGTCTTCTTAATGGACAGCAAGTAATCCACACTGGGGCTCTTATTTAAGCAGTCAATGATCTGATTTTTAAACTATATGAGAGAAAGAATTACCATATTTTCAAACACAGAAGACAACAGTCACTGAACATCATTATTTTGCAAGTACCTGGGTTCAGAGTAAATATTAAGAAAATTCCATAACTTTCCACAAGGCAATGCTACCAACTGATTTCCTAATTGTTCACATTTCTGTTTAGAAGAATCTCAGGTTCAGTGCTCAAAGTACCAACGCAAACTCTTCAATTCAACAGAGACATTAAATTAGACACACAGTGCCAACATGATTACAAACAAATTTTTGCTAAGGGTCTAAGCTGAAATGATCCTTCTCAAAAGTGGTTTGACAATATGTATCAAGTTTCAATAATGTTCATTCCTTTTAACTTAAAAATTATAAATTATAGGAATCTGAAAAGATACATAAAGTTATGTTTCAAAGATATGTAAAGTATTACTTCTATGGTAAAAAAAAAAGTAACTTCAACATCCAACATATGATAAGGTTAAATAACATTATATATTTATGCAATAATGAAAATCATTCAAAAGGACAGTAAAGAATCATTGATCATATGGGAAAATGTTCATAACACACTAGAAAATTATGAAAATGCCTTCAAAAATGCTCACAAGACAATGAGATGCAAAGCACATGTGTATTATAGTGGATGAATATGCCTATTCACAGGGAATACTGTGTAACTATCTCTTACACTGATAGTATTAAAAACAATGTTTTTACTTCATAACTTTCTATATATAACAAATTTCCTACAGTAAATCTGCTGCACAGAAAATGATGACAAAGGTATCTTTATATTCATAAGAAATTCAATCATTCCAAGACTCACTGAAATACATATTATCAACAAAAATCACCATTCATATTTCATAGTGAAGTCAATTATACACCAAGCAATAATGGCTATACCATTTTTCTAGAAGTACTAATAAACACACTGAATATTAAACTACTTGAGAAAAATTCAACAAATAAAAAATACAAAGTAACAATTCCTAAGACCAATAAGAAAAAGCAAAATCCAACCTCAACACTGTCCTTGTACTTGGACAGTAGGGTGGCAATGAACCTTTCCTCAGAATGGATCTTCTGCAGCACTTGACTGTAGGTACTTAAAATAATCTCCTTGTCTACAACACCTTGCTCCTAGATGAAAGAATATGGTTAAAACCTTTCATAACAATGGATAGACTTCAAAATGAAAATGTCTTTGGAAACTGCTATATCCATTTCAAATTATTTCTCAAATCTTTTTCTAGACAGAATACTGGCATCAAAGATGCTCATAGGCAAAATACTATCCTAATTATGCTATAAATTATTTCTGAAGCTGTCTGAAAGGATATCAGGGCAAGCAATATTCTAAAGTAAAAGAACAAACTTTAACAACAAACTCAACACTGTAAGTTACTTTTAGAAACTATCTCTCACCAACAACTTCTAAAATCAAGTCTTATAAAGCCAACAAAATCTATTTAATAATAAAGAACTATAGTAAATCCTAACTTATTTTAATGCATTATCAATACAATTTCAAAAAAGAAAGAAAATGGAAAGCATTACCACTGAGACTGGAAAGCAGGCTGAAAAACTGGGTAAGTATCCTAGTACACAAAGCTGAAAGGTCTAGATTACAACACCTATGCTTACTGACATGGCAATTACAGACTGGGTAAAATAAGAGGGTCCTAGTGTATGTCTGTCCAGAGTTTGCCCAGATTTTACTTCATTTTCACAATATTTAATGAGTATTTTATTAAACACACTAGGTATGTTATACTCAGAAATCAGAAAGACAATCCATGTAAAGTAGTGAGAGGTCTCCTAGAATTAAACATTAGTCTTTCTTAGTGTGAAATGTCCTATTCAAATGAAAAAAGTATCCTGTGGAAGAATCAAGACACTGAATTTTAATGGATTGGACCTTGACAGTATAACTTATTCAAGCAGGCCTATAAAGAGGAAAGGGAAGGTCAGTCTTAATTCTATCTAACAAGAGAAATCATACTATTTTTTAACACAATCCAGCTAGCAAATGAAACTGCTGTCTCAAAGGAAACAACAGCAACATCATTACTCACAATGAGAGATATCTCCAGTTCTTTGCAAACACATGACTCAGTCTTCTCTAAAATTTCATCAATATTGTCAATCATGTCTTCTGAAGTTAGTGATTCACCCAAAGATAGATCAAAAACCTTATTTGCAAAAATAAAACCATAGTGCATCTCAATTAATTTACTTAGCATTCTTTGTACCTATATACCTGAAGTAAAGCATGAGGCTATACCATGGATGAAATAGAAAAAATAAAATTCAAGGAAAAGAACAAATGTAAAACTTACATAACAAAGATAAAAAACCTAAGCATAGTATGCTTAAAGAAAACTGGTGGTTAGCCGGGCGTGGTGGCGCACGCCTTTAATCCCAGCACTCGGGAGGCAGAGCCAGGCGGATCTCTGTGAGTTCGAGGCCAGCCTGGGCTACCAAGTGAGTTCCAGGAAAGGCGCAAAGCTACACAGAGAAACCCTGTCTCGAAAAGACAAAAAAAAAAAAAAAAAAAAAAAAAAAAAAAAAAAGAAAACTGGTGGTTAAGACAAATGATCAATTCAAATGAAAAGAGAAAAACAGAAACCATATCAACATGATTTTTAATATAATAAAACAGTTTAAGTCCAAAGTGGTGAAAAATCCTGACTGCTCAGTCTTAACTCTGAGAGCTACAAGTAGAAAATGTCAGCTATAGAACGACAAAAAGACAGAATGAGAACAAACACACAACCTCATTTCCTTCCACAAACAATCCTAATTGGGAGCTCGGCTTACCTTCTGACTGCTCTGGAACCACGCCACAAGATGCTGCAGAGAAGCCTCTGTCTCACTCCTAATACTGGCGAATTCTTCTCTTTTGCTACACTGCCAGTCATAAAACTTTCTAAGTATTTCTTCAGAGTCAGTTCCTTCTTTGGCCTTTCCATACACTTCTTCTAAAGAAGTTGATAAGTCCTAAAGACAGAAATATCCATTTGCTGACATAACTGACCAAATGTTAGGATTTAAGCACTGTGCTAGGATGCAAGAATCAGAATACCATAATGTTGAATCTCTACTCTTAAAAATAGTATAAATATAACTAAAAAGCAGAGAGAAAATATCCAAATTAACAAAACCAGAAATAAAAGGGGGGACATAACAACAGACACCAAGAAAATCCAGAGAATCAAAAGAACATACTTTAGAAATCTATACTTCACCAAATTGGAAAATGAAAAACAATAGATAATTTTCTCAATATGTACCACCTACTAATCAAGATCAGATAAGCAACTGAAACAGACTTATATCCCTAGGGAAATAGAAGCAGTCATTAAAAGTCTCCTAACCAAAAAATTCCCAAGGCCAGATGATTTTAGCATAGACCAGACTTTCAAAGAGTTAATGCCAATACTCCTAAAATTATTCCACAAAATAGAAACAGAAGGAACACTGCCCAACCCATTTTTATGAGGCCACAGTTACCCTCATGCCTAAACCACATGAAGACACAACAAAGAAAGAGTTACAGAGCAATTTCCCTTATGAACATAGATACAAAAATACTCAACAAAATCCTTGCAAACTGAATGAAAGAACACATAAAAAAAGTTATTTCACCATGATCATGTAAGGCTTCATCCCACAGATGCAGAAATAGTTCAACATATATAAATCAATAAAAGTAATCCACTATATAAACAAAACAGAAAGAAAAAAGTCATACGATCATTTCATTAGATGCAGAAAAGGCTTTTGACAAAATCCAACAGCCCTTCATGATAAAAAGTTCTGGAGATTAGGGATAAAAGAGACATACCTCAACATAATAAGGCAGTTTGCAGCAAGCCCATGACCAACATCAACTTAAATGGAAAGAAACTAAAGCAATTCCACTAAAATCAGGAACAAGACAAAGTCATCCACTATCTCCATACTTATTCAATATAGCACTTTAAGTCTTAGCTAGAGGATTAAGACAACTGAAGGAGATCAAGGAGGTACAAAAGAGAAAGGAAGAACTCAAAATATCTTTATTTACAGATAATATGATAGTATATACAAGCCACCCTAAAAATTCCACCAGGAAACACTTACAACTGATAAAAACTTTCAGCAAAGTGGCTAGGTACAAAATTAACTCACAAAAACCAGTAGCCCTCCTATATACAAATGACAAACAGACTGAAAAAGAAATCAGGAAATAACACCGTTTGCAAAAGCCTCAGATAATTTAAAACATCTTGGGCTCACTCTATTCAAACAAATGAAAGACTTTTATGATAAAAACTTTAAAACACTGGAGAAAGAAACTGAAGAAGGTATCAGAAGATGGAAAGATCTCCCACACTCATGGATTAGTAAGATTAGTATAGTAAAATGGCCATCCTACCAAAAGCAATATACAGATTCAATGCAATCCCCATCAAAATTCCAAGACAATTCTTCACAGATCTTAAAGAGACAGTTTTCAGCTTCATATGGAAACACACACACACACACAAACACACACACACAAAAAAAAAACAATCTGTATAATAAAAAAACTGCAGGAGGTAGCACTATCCCTTAGTATGAGAGAGCTATAGTAATAAAAAAACGCATATTATTGGCACAAAAACAGACACATTGATGAATAGAATAGAATTGAAGACAAAGACATAAGTATACACGGCTGCAGACATCTGATTTTTGACAAAGAAGCCAAAAATACACAATGAAGGAAAGATAGTGTGCTGATCAAACCACACAGTTGCATGTAGAAGAATGAAAATAGAACCACATTTATCACCTTCTATAAAATTCAACCTATGGACCAACCTATGAATCTGCCAGAATAAAGTAGAGAATAGACTGAGCTCATTGGTACAGGAAAAGACTTTCTGAACAGGACCAAGACTTCGGGAATAAAGGCCAAGAATTAATGAATAAAACTTCATCTAGCTTTTAAAAAAACTGTACACTAAGGGACACCTTCTAACAAAGCTTTACCTAAAAAAAAAATGGGAAAATATATTTACCAATTATAATCTGATAGAAATTTGTATCTAAAACATATAAAAAAGTAACACTGAATATCAATAAAACAAATAACCCAATTAGAAATGGGATATAGAACTTAACAGTTCGCAGAAAATGAAATGGCTGAGAAATACTTAAACAAAATGTTCAATGTCCTTAGACATAAGGGAAATACAAATTAAACGTGGCAAGGTATAGACTTATGGAAATGGATTAATTTAAGCTATAAGAAGAGTTAGCAAGAAGCCTGCCATGGCCATACAGTTTGTAAGCAATATAAGTCTCTGTGTTTACTTGGTTGGGTCTGAGTGGCTGTGGGACTGGCAGGTGACAAAGATTTGTCCTGACTGTGGGCAAGGCAGGGAAACTCTAGCTACAAATGGCGCCCAACGAGAGGGCAAGAGTTTCCACCTAAAACCTGAGAAAAGATTCTAAAATGGAGCTAAAAACAGCTTCCTAATTGTCTCTCTCAAATGAGCAGCAGCTGCCGGTTTGAGCTACTGGCGGGTTCCTAGCGTGTGAGCTCGGTCTGCAGTATGGCGGGAATGAGGCCTCTGCAAGTGGCACATTAAGCTGCATGGTGGATTTAGCCTTTGCTAGTAGAAAACAAAAAGAGGTTTCTGGGCTACACGCTGCTTTGATAAGAAGCATAGACCCACTATTTCTGAGAGTTGATGGCTCCCAGAGCTGGCGGAAAACGTACCACCGCCATGTTGGGAAGCTGAAGTGGGCGGAGCCAGCAGCCACAGTGCTAAGAAGGCTGCAGTTTAAAGCAATAGGCTCAAGGTAATATAAAACATAAGCCACATAAAGATGGCTACCACACAGAGAATCTGGATTATGTTCTCTTTGATATTTGTAACTGAAGAAAAACATTTGATTACAAAAGCTGTTGAGTTATGCCAAAATGTATATTTTAAAGGTACCTTGACTTCAAAATGTGGATGTAAGGATATGTTGCTTTGGAAAGGAGGCTCTGCTTTTGTTTCTACAGAAAGCCAGAGGCTATGGATTTGTTCCAGATTAAGATACATCAGGTTTGACCAGCCAAGACCACCTGAAAGGTCTCCGATGACACCATGGCCCAGATGATCCAACATCCAGAATCGTTTCAAGTCACGGACTACTCCATGATCCTAAAATTTTCTTTGTGTCCCCATAAGATACAGCGCCCCCCTCCAGCAGGAAGTAGTAAGAGAAGCTACGCCCAAATTCCCAAATATACCAAGCTGACTTTGGAGATGTGTAAAAGTTAAAACCTTCCTTTTAAAAAAAAAAAGAAAGGGGAAGTGCTGTGGGACGGTCTATATGTCAAATTGCTCTGATTGGTCAATAAATAAAACACTGGTTGGCCAGTGGCCAGGCAGGAAGTAGGTGGGACAAGGAGAGAGGAGAATTCTGGGAAGCAGAAGGCTGAGGCGGAGAGACACTGCAGCCGCCGCCATGACCAGCAGCATGTGAAGATGCCAGCAAGCCACCAGCCACGTGGCAAGGTATAGACTTATGGAAATGGATTAATTTAAGCTATAAGAAGAGTTAGCAAGAAGCCTGCCACGGCCATACAGTTTGTAAGCAAAAAAAAAAAAAAAAAAAAAAAAAAAAAACAACTTTGAAATTCCATCTTACCACAGTCAGAATAGCTAAAGTTAATAAAACAAATGACAGCAAATGCTGGTGAGGATGTGGGGAAAGAGGAACACTTCTCCACTGCTGACGGAAGAGCAAACTGGTATAAGCCACTATGGAAATAAGTGTGGAAGTTCCTCAAAAGGATGAAACAGATTTATTGTAAGATCCAAGGATACTACTCTTAGGCAAATACTCAAAAGACTCTGTTTCTTATCACAGAGATACTTGCTCAGCCATATTCCCTGCTGCTCTATTCATAATAGCCAGAAATTGGTAACAGCCTAGATGTCCATCAGCTGATGAATGGATGAGACTAGTTCATTTACGCAATGGAATATTATTCAACTGTTAAGAAAAATGAAATCAGCAGGACAGTGGTGGTGCACATC
This sequence comes from Peromyscus leucopus, assembly GCF_004664715.2. NCBI lineage: Eukaryota > Metazoa > Chordata > Mammalia > Rodentia > Cricetidae > Peromyscus > Peromyscus leucopus. Next base: position 67,370,412 of record NC_051065.1, on the reverse strand, counting down.
TCTAATCCCAGCACTCAGGAAGCAGAGGCAAGCACATCTCTGTGAGTTCGAGGCCCACCTGGGCTACAGAGTGAGTTCCAGGAAAGGTACAAAGCTACACAGAGAAACCCTGTCTCAAAAAACCAAAAAGAGAAAAAGAAAAAGAAAAATGAAGTCAGAGGAGGGAGGGGAAACTGTGGTCAAGATATAAAAGCAAAAAAGGGGGGGCTAATTATGGAATTTGCAGGTAAATTGATGAAGCTAGAATCAGTCATCTTGAGTGTGGTAATCCAGACCCAGAGAGACAAATAGTGCATGTTTTATCTTATATTTGGATGTTAGCTTTTAAGCTTTAGATATTTCATTTAGAACATCCACAGAGATTGGGTAGACCAATAACAAGAGGGGAGAAGGGGACCTTCCAAGGAAGGAAATTTAGAATATAATGTCATACAGGTATAAAGAGGAAACTAAATGGGAGGATTAAATATGAGGGAGAAGGATGGCAGGATAAAGGAGAGAATATGGACAGGAATAAAGGCCCTTTGAAAAGCCGTAAGTACTATTTCAGAAGCTTCCTAAAATATATGAAAGGAAATTTAATGGTGTTACCATATAATGGAAAAGGCAATGCCCCAACTCGGTATCATTATACCAAGTAAAACCCCTAATACCAGAATGTGTTACATCTTGCAGTCATTGGCCAAAGTGGTCCCACAGACCCCACAAGCATTATAGGCTATTGTTAATGTTATTGGTTGCCCTCCACAACATAATGGTAAGACCCTATTGCTGAAGATACCACTTACTTATGACATCAAACAGAGAGAAATCAAGATAGTGCCCAACTAGAAGCTTGACCACTACTAACTAGCATTCATGATACTGGAAGGTGTTATACATGCTACCAGACAAGGAAAATCATCACTAATCTCACCCAACAATGAACCCTATAACAGCAACTGGCCTGCAAGTTACACTGGTGCAACAATGGCACAATTGTGATGGGAATCATCAACTACTTTTTAGTTGTATTGAAGGCCTTCTCCGTAAGTGGAACTCACAGATGACACTGTTAATTAATGAAGCCAAGAACCAGAAACCAGAAAGAGCATGCATCCTGGGGAAAAACCTACTACATTCTACTAAATGAACATAACCATAAAGCAACTACTAATGACATATTTCTATCCCCATAGTTCATTGAATCATTCAACCCTCATTAGAGAAGCCTCTTCTTGCAGTAGATAGTTAACAGAGGCTCACAACTAGATAGTGTGCAGAAAGTGAGAGACCTTGGAACACTCAGCCCTAAATGGGATGTCTTATCAAACCCCTTACCTCAAGGCTCAATGATCTATTGAGAAGAAGCAAAAGACTGTAAGAGCCAGAGATGGTAAGTTACTTCAAGAAAACAGCATTTTCCAGACACAACAGGGCTGGTATACAATAGGAAGTCACAGAGACTGTGGCAGCATGCACAAGGCCTGCATAAATTCAAATCAGACAAAAATCCCAGCAGAGGAAGAGTGGGCACAAAATCCCACCTCTAACCAGTAAGTTACTTGCAACTGATACCTGCTGAGAGATAGAAAAGCAGTTTTCTCCAATGAAGTGACACTGCATATATGAACCACACTTCAGAGCAGGCCTCATGCTTAGGGACAGCTGACCAACATAAAACAATCTACATATATTCGTGTGTGCTTTTTTGGCTATGGTCTGTGGAGTTCTATCTTTTTTTAATTAACTTATTGTGCATTGTTGTTTTGCCTGTATAAGGGTGTTGAATCCCCTGAAACTGGAGTTGTAGACAGTTGTGAGATGAGAGGTGGGTGCTGGAAATTGAACCTGCGTCCTCCGGAAGACAGACAGTGCTCTTAACTGCTGAGCCATCTCTCCAGGCCTGTTTTTTTTTTTTTTTTTCTTTTTTTCAAGAGAAAAAACATTAAATTGAGTAGGGAGGGAGGGAGGGATCTGGGAGGACAGAGTGAGGGAGAATATGGATCAAAATGTATTGTGTAGAAAAAAAATAATAATAAAACAAGTTAATTTAAATTTTAATGCCATTAAAAACTGGAAATCAGCGAAGGAAAAGTTTTTACAATTATCAGTACTATCTAAAATCTCAATGTTAATACTGATTTAACCTCTCAAAGAATAAACTTAATTTTAGTGTATATTTAATATATTTTAATTCCAACCTGTAATGTTTTTAAGCGTTTATCAAGTGGTAATTCATCTACTTCCAGAATAAAAACATCTACAGCCACAAACAGCTTTTGTTGTACTTCATTTCTTTTGGCGATCAAAAGACTACCTTCATTCTGAAGAAAGGAAAATAGAATGGTCACTATTAGACACCAGGTATTTTCACACATTTACCTCTATGGACAATAGTAATTTCTAAAGCTTAATACCACACTTCAAATACACCATTTAAGCTCAACAATCCTGCTAAGCTCACTTTCCCTATTATCTCTGCCTTGATGAACGTGTTCCTTTGAACTTCCATCTTCATGCTCCTCCTTTCTTCACAGCCTCTCACACTGAGTCCAACTGTAGTAACATAAACATGTTACTCAGACCAAAACACGAGGTCCAGGTTAGCAGGTTTACAAGTTGCCCTAGTTAAAGCTTCATATGAGACCCTCAAAGCCAGTATTTCTGTTAACTCCTCTACAGGTTTAGCTTCTAGTAGCCCTGCAGGACATACCCAGTTGTAAGAATACTCATTAGGTGTTTTATAGTTCTTCCTAATGCAGATACAATTTACCATTCAGGAATATTTACCATAAACAATCTTGACTATTAACATGGTTGAAACATTTTATCAGATTTTCAGGGGAATAGAAAATTAGTTGAATATTAAATATGCACACTGAAGAGGAAAAGATTTTTGTTAACCATGTATCTAGTTGCCAATTACCTATCCTAACTTTCTCTTAAAGTATGACTAGAGTAGCAGACCCATTGCTTTCTCAAAAAATTCAACAGATTAAAATAAATAAATAAATAAATAAGTAAGTAAGTAAATAAACCAACACAGGAGAGAAAATTCTTAACCCACCTCATTGTGACAAGTTTGGATCTTCTCCTGAGCCACATTATATTCGGCCCAAATTTTTTCTAACTCATTCAAAGATTCTAGAGTAGTAAAGGAGCCTTCCTCCAGCACTTGCATAGCATCTGAAAGGTCATTACCAAAACGAATACTGATGTTAATGTGCCTATTTAAAAAAACAGAAAAAGAAGATGGGGAAACATCAAGAAATTGCAAAGTTCATATGAGGAAAATTCATTTAAAACATCTAAAAGTTACTATTTACAGCACTGGCCTATGACTAGGTACTTTTTAAAACTTTATGGAAAATCATATGTAACTACAGTACAAAGTTCTAATTAAAAATAAGAGAACTGGAGGGATGGCTCAATGGTTAAAAGACTTGCTTTTGTGAAGGACACGGGTTCAGTTCCTATTGGCACCCATATGGCAGGCAGCTCATAACTATCTGTAATGCCAGTTCTAGGGGAAGAGATGCCTTCTGACCTCCACAGGCATCATCACACTTGCAGGTGGTGCACATACATACATGCAGGCAAAACATCCATATGCATAACAAGTAAACCATTTAAAATGCATGGAACAAATAATTTCATATATATTTTGAGGTAAAATATTGCTGTCAGTCAGGTGTGGTGGTACATATCTTTAATCCCAGTACTCAAACAAAACGAAAACAAAAGATATTGCTGTGTTGCCCAGCTTGGCCTCAGAATTTCTAGGTCCAAGCATCTTCCTGCCTCAGCCTCCAATAGAACTGTTGCTGCTGACACATGCTACCATATCTAACAGAAAGAAACATTTTTTTAAACTTTGTATAGAAAGATGACTTCCAAAATCTGCAGAATTTAAAATGTCAAAAGGACCTTTAACTTAAATTCTATAATGAGATGTATAAATACTTATTTAAAAAATTTAGACATAGGCTGTCTCATTTATCAGAGCCATAGGCATTTATCAGAGCCATAGGCAAAGTCCTTCTACCTAGTATATGCTGCATTTTTTTAAATCTGTAAGCAAAGCAATCAGAGAGGTTAGGTAATAAACAAAACTAACAGGTTTCATCTATATTTTTTTCTAGCTCCCAACTAGACTGCCACCATTCTATTAGCACATTTTTTCCTCAAGAATGAATTAAAGTATATTGCCATTTTGGCTCAAGTCTGGCTCAGAGCTTTGCCAACGCAGCCACATGATTTTTAGTATTGTATCTAAAGTTAATTAGGCTCTGGGAGTCCAAATTACCCAACTCTTAAAAGATTTACAGACCAACCAGGCAGTGGTGGCACACGCCTTTAATCCCAACACTTGGAAGGCAGAGGCAGGCAGATCTCTGTGAGTTCGAAGCCAGCTTGGTCTACAGAGTGAGTTCCAGGACAGGCACCAAAACTACACAGAGAAACGCTGTCTCGAAAAACAAAACACAAAACCAAAAAACAAACAAACAAAAAAGATTTACAGATCACATACTGTGTGAGGATTTATACTGGAGAATATCAATTTCCACTGGGGGAAAGAAATCAACATGCAATGTATGCATCCATGATGACATCAAAGTATGGGTTAAAATGAGTCATTAAAGTCCAGAACATAGCATGAAAAAAGAATTAGGTTGTTTAACAACTAATTAATCCATGCATTAGAAAAGAGGGACAAGCTGGGCGGTGGTGGCGCACGCCTTTAATCCCAGCACTCGGGAGGCAGAGCCAGGCAGATCTCTGTGAGTTCGAGGCCAGCCTGGGCTACCAAGTGAGCTCCAGGAAAGGCGCAAAGCTACACAGAGAAATCCTGTCTCGAAAAACCAAAAAAAAAAGATTTGCTAATTAATTCCTTTTCTTCTTATTTTACAAATAAAATGTTTTAGAAAGAATATAATAAAAAAATTCCTATTAACAAAACGTCCAATGCACTCCTCTGGGCTCCACACTAGGACCCACAACCCTGGCAGACTTGTGTGCACGCGCGCGCGCACACACACACACACACACACACACACACACACACACACACACACACTGGCTCCATATCCTGGCCTACAACTACAGGAAAAGATTTCTGCTTTATTAGAGGCCAGGCCAGATTTAGGGACCTCAAACTGCACTCTCTCCCCGGGCTCCATATTCTGATTTACAACTTTGGAATAAGACTTCAGTTTTACCAGATGCCAGGCCAGATCTAGGGACCCTAAACCCCAAAAATCCCAGAAGAGACACCGTAGTGGACCAGAAGAATCACTAGTCACCAGAACTGTTGGTATTTAAACCAGAAGACCAGAGGAAAGATAAACCAAGGAACAAAACACCCATCCAACAAAGACAAACACAGGAATCAACACCTATACCTATAATCATCCCAAACCCAGATGCCTAAACGCCAGTATAAGAAACAATCAATAATAGAAAGGGCAACACAGTATCACCAAAGCCCAGTTATCCTGTGACAGCAGGAGCTGAACAATCCAGCACAGATGAATCATAAGAAAATGACCTTAAAAATTACTATGAAGATGATATAGGTCCTTAAAGAGGAAATGAAAAAACAAAAAAACCCTTAGAGAAACTGAGAAAAAGACAAAAAATTGGAAGAACTCAATAAATCCCTAAAAGAAAGTTAAAAAAAAATAGAACTGAGAATCAATCTACCATAAGACCCAGCTATGTCATTTTACTCTTGGGACTCTCAGGCGTATACCCAAAGGATGCTCAATCATGCCACCAGGACACTTGCTCAACTATGTAATAGCCAGAACCTGGAAACAACCTAGATGTCCCTCAACTGAGGAATGGATAAAGAACATGTGGCACATTTACACGATGGAGTATTACTCAGCTGTTAAAAACAAAGACACAGGGGTGGGGGGACTGGAAAGATGGCTCAGCAGTTAAAGAGCACTGGCTGCTTGCTCTTCCAGAGGACCTGGGTTCAAATCCTAGCACCCATATGGCAGCTCACAACTATCTGTGACTCCAATATCTGACATCCTCACACAGACATACATGCAGGCAAAACATCAATGCACATAAAATAATATAAATAAATAAATTTAAAAAAAAAAAGGACACCAGGATATTTGAAGGCAAATGGATGGAACTAGGAAAGAAGTCATCCTGAGTGAGGTAACCCAGACTGAGAAAGACAAACATGGTATGTACACACTTATAAATGGTTGTAAGCTGTAAAATAAAGGATAACTATTCTACAATCCACAGACCCCAAGAGACTGGTTAACAAGGAGGGTTCATGGAAAGACACCCAGATATCCCCAAGAACGGGAAAGAGAGATTTTGTGAATGGACTGAGGGCAGGTGGGGATGGAACATGAGCAATCAGGTTGGAGAGGCAGAGAGGGAGAATAATGAAAGAGATTATTGGAAAGGGGGGGGCATTTTGGGATCAGGTAAAAACCTGGCACAAGGGAATCTCCCAGGTATCTACAAGGATGACCCCAGCTAAGACTCTTAACAATAGCTGACACATAGCCTAAACTGGCCATCTCCTGTGACCAGGCAAGACATCAAGTGGAGGGAGTGGGAAACCAACCCAACCACACAACCTTTGACCTACAGTCTGTCTGGCCTATAGGATATGCTGGGGTAAGGATGGTCTGGAGATTGAGGGAGTGGCCAACCAATGAGCAGTCTAGCCTAAAAGCCATGCCACGAGAGTAAGTCCACTCCTGACACTGCCTGGAACACCAGGACCCATAGGCTAGATGAGCCAAAGACCTAGGATAGAACCAAACAGGACTGGAGGGGAAAAATGTCAATATAACGATGCTAAACATATCCGGCTATACACATACATAGATTGGTGCCTAGCCCAACTGTCATCAGAGAAGCTTCATCCAGCAACTGATAGAAACAGATGCAGACCCACAGCCAAACATCAGTCAGAGCTCGAGGAATCCTGAAGAAGAGGGGGAGAAAGGATTGTAGGAGCCAGAGGGGTCAAGGACACCACAAGAAAACTCAGAATCAACTAACCTGGGCTCACAGGGGCTCACAGAGACTGAACTGACAACCAGGGAGCCTGCATGGGACTGACCTAGGCACTCTGCACGTATGTGACAGTTGTGTAGCTTGGTCCTCTTGTGGGACTCCTAACAGTGGGAACAGGGGCTGTCTTTCTTTTACTGGCTTTTGGAACCCTACTCCTCATACTGAGTCTCCTTGTCCAGCCTTAATACACGGGGAAGAGCTTAGTCTTCCTGCAACTTGATACACTGTGTTTTGTTGATACTCGTGGAGAGCTGCCCTTTCCTAAACTGAAACAGAGGGGTAGTGGATTGGGGGGTGGGAACAGAGAGGGGTGGGGGAGGACTGGGAAGAGAGGAGGGAGGGAAACTGCGACTGGGATATAAAATAAATAAAATTAAAAAAAAAAACCTTCAGTTTCAGTAAACTGGAAAAAAAACCCTCAGATAGTACAGTTAAACATGCCGATTCCCCATCAAACCACCACTTAGAAGCTGAAGTGGGTAGGGGGTTGTTTCTAATTTCACTCTCAAATACGAACTTAAGACACTATGGCTTTAAGTACAAATAGAAAACTGACCAAAAGATTCTGTAAAATTAATCCTAGGTTTGGAACTTTCTCTTTTAAGTCATCAAAAGCCAAAGACTAAACTGAGAGAGTCAAACAAACACCATGACAGGCTCCTATGGCCTATCAGAAACCAGGCCTCAGTTTCAGTTTACTGGAACTGGACAGGCAGTTCTTGGAAAAACCACAACCCCATGGCAACCAATCAGCAAACACCCTTCTGCTAGCTAAAGACAGTTTCCCCCACCCTGCTCCTAGAAAGTCTCTAACCACTGGAGCCACCAACCAATCCTACAGCAACCCGAAAGCTTTTTGTTTAAACCCATCAATCAACCCCTAGACTAACCTCCCTCCCTGACGCTCCCCTTGCTATGCTCAAAAGGAGCCTGCGCGCTTCTCCCAGGGTCAACACTCTGTATGAATGGTAGACCCCTACATGCTGGAATTGTTCTGCTCTTGAAAAATAAACATTCATGCTGATTGCATATGTGTCTTGTGGTCTCTGGAGCGATTCACAGACCCTAACATAAATCTCAAAAGCAAAAACAGTATACACACAATTTTAGCAAAGCACCAACTAATTAGCAATTTTTACATTTATACACACACACACACACACACACACACACACACACACAATTGAAGGGGAGGGTCTGAAGAGATCAGTTGGGAAAGTGCTTGCCACAAAAGCATGGCGACCCAACTTGGATCCCCAGAACCCACATTGAAAGGCTAGGCCTAGGGGTGTACCATGTAATTAATCCCAGTGCTAAGGAGGTAGAGACTGGTGCATCCCTGGATCTAGGTGGCCAGACAGAACAGCCTACCTGGTGAGTACAGGATAGTGAGAAACTGTCTCAAGAAACAAGGAATGCACCTGGGGAATGATCTTGAAGTTGTGCTCTGGCCTCCACACATGCACCCACGCCCATGTATGCATACAAATACCATATATATATCCACATATAAAACATTCTTTGAAGCTGAAATTTTTGCTCAGTAGTAAAGAATCTGCCACAAGATTCTGGGTTCAATAACCAGAACTATATAAAAAAAAACACATATAATTTTTCTGTAAAGTACCTAATTTCTTTCAATAGCTCCACTTTAGCTGCCAGATTCTTCAGCCTGGTTCCTACACACGTTTTCAGAGTGTTTTCTAAGTGCTTAGTCAGATCCATGGTGGTAGTTTTCTCTTTCTGAAACATAAAAAGTAGACCTAAGATAGTGAGAACTAATTATGACAACATACTTCTAGCATTCAAATGACTTTTGGTTAGACTCAAGCAAAATGTTAAGAGTTTATATATATATATATATTTATATATATATATATATACACATATATGTGTGTGTGTGTATGTATGTATGTATGTTAGTGTCAGAACTGAACTGAATTGTTGGACATCTAGCTAATACCAGGTCTAGGACCCTAGTTGGAAGGGATAACTTTTAAGGACTCCATGAAGCAATATGGAAAATATGATATAAATGGCATTATGCAATTACTGCTTATTTTACTATGAACTACGTAGTATGATATAGTTTGGTTGGTTTTCAGTTGGGGAGGTTAGTTGGCTTTCAGTTGGGGAGGGCTGAGATCTAACCCAGGACACCTGTGCCTAGTAGTTGTTTGAAGAAGTGGAGGAGGTGGAGGTGATAGTGGTGGTGGAGGTGGTGGTACTGGTGGTGGTAGTGACAGGGTCTCACTGTGTAACCCTGGCCAGCCTAGAACTCACTATGTAGACCAGGCTGACCTCAAACTCATAGAGATCCACCCATATCTGCCTCCTGGGTGCTGGGATTAAAAATGCATGCACCACCATACTCAACTCTAGTTTCTTTAACATTTTCTTCTATTAGCAATATATATATTCATTTTTGTAGCCTTGGCTGGCCTGGAGATTGCCATATAGGCCAGGCTGGCATCAGACTCACTGACATCTGCCTGCCTTAGCCTCTCCAGTGCTGGAATTAAAGGTGTGAATGTACCACTATGCACAGAAATAGATGCATTCTTTTTTTTTAATAGATGCATTCTTAAGAATATGAAATACTATTAATGATGCTTGTTTTGAAACATTACATGATGTATAGATTTAACAAAGGACTAAAAAAAAACCAAAGACTGTAAAAAAATGGTTATGAACAATATAGGGATTAACTATGAACTCTCTCTTTCTGCAATGTTTTGAGATTTTTCCATAATTTACAAGCTTTAGGGGCTGTAAGTAAATGCTTGCCAAACAAGCATGAGGACCTGAGTGAGGTCCACACCTCCACATTAAAAAGCTAAGCACAGCAGTGGCACACATCTGTAATGCAGCAGTGGAGAGACAGAAAAAAGAAGGATCTTTGGGGCTTGCTGTCCAGGCAGTCCAGCCAAATTAGCATGCTCCAGGTTCAGTGAAAGACCTGCCTCAAAAACTAAAGTGGAAATGAGGAAAATATCTGACATCGACCTCTGGCCTCCACACACATGTTCAAACACAAGAAAATGCACCTGCACACAATGAACACGCACGCACACATACATACACACACACAAAATTAAAGAACATAAGATAAAATATAAATGAAAAATAATTATATTTCAAACAGCCAATGGAATATAAACATGGTTAGCTTGAAATATAAGAAAAAAATTCTCACATAAATATCAAGAGAGACTGGATGGACACAGCGTGACAAAATAACATGAAGGATCAGTAAGAGCAGAGATTTCACAGTGTAACTTTCTTTACCACAAGCCACTGACATACCTGCAGCTCTTGGGCAGTCTGTTCAACTTTCAATTCCAACGCCTTATAATTTTCTAGGAGGACCTCTTTCTCTGTTTTAAGCTTTTCATTCTCTTCTATAAGTTTCTGGTCCTGTTTAATTTTTGCCAAGCTGACATTAGACCCTAAATTAAAGTCACCAGCAGCCAAACTTTCCCTATTAAAAACAAATTCATTAATTTTTAAAAATATGCTAAGGTTGTTGGAACCCACAAAATGTAATTACCATAGGCTTTTTATAATACACTTTATAATTAATTGTGGCCACTAAAACTATGCCCTAGTTTAACATTAAAAATAATTTAAGCTGAGCATGTTAGCACAGGCCTGAAATCCCAGAATTTGGAAGGCCAAAGTAGCTGCACACAAAATCTGAGGCCACTTTCAGTGGAACAGACTACAAGAGCAGTCTGGGCTACAGTCAGACTGTATCAAAACATGAAAAACAGATTATTTTAATGCAAACTATGTTGTTTTAACTGGGGTACACATCAAAAACAATGCCTTCACTTTCTTATATTCCAAATTCCTCTTAACACTATCAACTCCAAAGAACAACATGAATAATAAATAAATAGTGCTGTATCAGTTTTTTCTATTCCCTCCTCCCTTACACCTTATTTGTTTAGTTCTTAAACCACCAGTAAAAATCGATCAAACTGCCATGATATCAATGCTTGGATCACCATAGATGAGAGAGAATACACTGGAGCTAGAGCACTGATTCTCAACTTGTGGGTTGCAATCCCTTGAGGATTCAACAACCCTTTCACAGGGGTCACCTAAGACATTATGATTCAAAACAGTAGCAAAATTAGTTATGAAGTAGCAACAAAAATAATTTTATCATTGGGAGTCAACACAACAAAAGGAACTGTATTAAACAGTTATAGCATTAGAAGGGCTGAGAACCACTGACCTAGAGAGATGCTCAGTGTTTAAGAGCACTGGCTGCTCTTGTAGAGGACCCTGGTTCAACTCCCTCCCAGAACCCACATGGCAGCTCACAACCTTCTGTAACTCCAGGTCCAGGATATCAAATGCTCTCTTCTGACCTCTGAGGGCACCAGACAATCATATGGTACAGAGACACACATGTAAACAAAATGCCAAACATAAAATAATGTTTTTAAATAATGTATTGGTATACATGAGTATCTAGTCTGGCTTTCTGCCTTGAGTAGATAATTGAAAATTATCTAAAAGGGTAGCTCAAATACATATACCTGAGGTGAGAGATATCTCACTTCCTCTGATCTTTTAGTTATATGGAATACATGAATCGAAACAACATACCATACATCAGAAGTATAAACAATTATTTGATCAGTTGAGAATTAAAAATATAGGTTGAGGGTGGAGATCAATTAGTAAAGTATATGGCTTGCAAGCATCAGGCCTTGGGTTTTACTTCCAGCACACACACACAAAAAAAAAAAGCCAAAAGAGTGTTTTTAAAGAAATGAAGTCCTTACAGAGCAAATAAATCTCACTACAAGCTTTCACACACAAAAATTCCTTAAACATGTGAAAATTTTTCTTATAGCTTTCACACACAAAAAATCCTTAAACATGTGAAAATTTTTCTTATAGCCAGAGGAAAAACATTCAATCTTTTTTCCCTTAAGAGGATGGGGATTATATCCAGAGCCTCATGTACGCCACTGAGCTAAACTCCAGCCCCAATTTCAAATCTTATTGTAAGTTCTGGGCTTTGTCTGAATAATTTCAATACTAGGGTATGTTTTTATTTTTTATAAAGACATTCAAAAGAATTGGAATGAAAAGTTGGCAAGGGAATTTTAATCAATTCAAGAACAATTTTATTTTCAAGGTTTTTAAGGAAAATATCCCTGCTAAAGATGAGAGACAGAAATTATGTAAGATCACAAAGTCATAGGTACAGTTAAGGATTCCAAAGTCCTAAGAACTGAGTTCTATAAAGGCTACTACCATAAATTTGAAATCAATTAAAATTTTAAAACAGCAGTTGCATTGGATGTTTTTGTGTCAACCTGACACAAGCTAGAATCATCAGAGAGAAAGGAGCCTCAGTTGAAGAAATGCCTCCATGAGATCCAACTGTAAGGCATTTTCTCAATTAGTAATCAATGGGGGAGGGCCCGGGGCCCAGCCCATTGTGGGTGATGGTCCTGGGTTCTCTAAGAAAGCAGGCTGAGCAAGCTGTGAGGAGCAGGCCAGTAGGCAGCACCCCTCCATGGCCTCTGCATCAGCTCCTGCCTCTGGGATCCTGCCCTGTTTGAGTTCCTGCCCTAACTTCCTCCCATAATGAATAGCAATATGGAAGTGGAAGCCAAATAAATCTTTCCTCCCCAACTTGCTTTTTGATCATGGTGTTTCATTGCAGCTATAGAAACCCTAAGTCAACCCCGTCTTACTTTGGAAATGTCACGTGATTTCCTGCATTAGTCTCATACTTCACATCAAGAGTCAACCTCCCGTTAAAATGCCCCTTTGGCCTGCTGAAAGTTGACTGGTTTGATCTGCGCCCCCACAAGGGGATAGGATTCTTGAGGTTCCTGAGAGCAAGCTGACTGGAGTCTGGTTTCTTTGCCTCACAGACGTCAACGCCAGAGGTCAGTCTGCACTTTTCTGCAAATCCTTTCTTTGCCACTTCTTCCCCTATATCGACAGTGCCATACTCAGCCTGAGCAATAACTGTTCCATCTTGATAGGTTGCTTTAATTCTCATTTTTATTTCTTTTTCAAAAATCAAGCTCCCCAAAAATGTTCTGCCCTAAGAAAGATAGGGGGAAAAAAACAAAATATAAACCATCCACATTAACATTTTCCTCTCTTACTTTGCTTCCACTCATATTTCTTTTTCCTAAAATCTGTATACATATATATTATATATTGACTTATGAAAATATATCTCTGCATGTGCATGAATTATTCCAATGTCTGTGAAAACCTTCTTTTCCAGAAGTAAAGTTCGTATTCAACCATATTTATAAATGGTTTTTTTTCTTTTTAAAAATGTATTTTTATTTTATGTGCATTAGTGTTTTGCCTGCATGTATGTCTATGTGAGGGTGTTGGGTACCCTGGAAATGGAGTTACAGACAGTTCTGAGCTGCCATGTGGGTGCTGGGAATAGAACCCAGGTCCTTTTGGAGAGAGTAGTCAGTGTTCTTAACCACTGAGCCATCTCTCCAGCACCATATTTATAAAATTTTAATGAATACTAATTATTTAATTACTGAATTAATAATTGAATTAATGAATACTAAATATTTAATAATCCTAGAATAATTTTTTAACCTAGCATATTGTTTTGTCTGTCTTGACTCCAACTAAATGTAATGATGTTTGTTTGGTTTTGGTTTGGTTGATTGAGACAGTGTTTCTCTGAGTAGCCCTGGCTGTCCTCAAAGTCTGCTCTGTAGACCAGGCTGGCCTCTGACTACCAAGGCCTGGGACTAAAGGCGTGAGCCAACACCACAGCTGTCATGATGTTCTAGTGAGCCCACCACAGCTGTAATGATGTTCAAAGGAGCTTTATTTTCAAAAAGGATTTCTGGTACCTATAAAAGGTACCATCAGCAACACTTAAAAATTATTTTAAAGGCAAAATCAGATACTTTGATTTTGAACTAAGACAAGAACAAAGACTAAAATAGAATCTCAAAGCACAAAACAGATGTTCACAATAACTCAGTGGGTTCAAGCCACATGGTGGAAGGAGAAAAATTCCCACAAGTTGTCCTCTGACTTCCACATATGCTACATGCATGCCCACACATGCACATATACACACAATAAATGTAAAAGAATTTCAAAGCACAAAATACCAGAGTCTTTTTTAAAATCAACAATTTTAAATTATAGACTATGAGACACTAGTAACTGTTTATTCAAAACTTAAAACTACCTTAAACAGAACTTTAAGGAGGCCATATCAGCACCATCATATGAGAGAAACCACACAAGAAACTAGGTACTTGCTAACTTTTAATTATTACCAACCCACCACACTGAGAAAAGATATAATAAAATATATTTGAGATTGCAAAGTATCTTAAGACTTCATTTTACCAGGAACTTTATTGCTGCTAAGAATTTTAATTCCTAAAACTACTTTGATACAATCTAAGTACTCTTTTCTTCTAGATGTCTCTAAATTCCTTTCCTGATTTTTCAGCCTACACTATAAATGAAATTACTAATTTTTCAGAATATATAAAGCATGAATTAAAAAGGTAAAATGAGTGATTACTGCTCTTTACAAGAAAAGTTTGGGTCTGTTATGTGGGTTTTATTTCTGTCCTCTATACTGTTACAGAGTTAGAGAAATAAAATAATTATCTGTACTAGTTTCATACAATTTTTTTGGATTTTGACTTTTTTTTAAGTGAGGTTAACTTATATTTTAGTTTTTGGTTTGGCTTTTGCATCCTCATTTTTATGATAGTTATTGACATAATTCTTACTTTGGTGGTGAGTGTTATGTAACAATTTCCTGAGAGATGGAAACATTCCATTCTGCAAGAAGATGCTCCTTAGGTAGAAAGGTAAACAACTCAAAAAGCTTCAGGATGTCCCTGAAACTGACCAGATTCTCTAAGCCCCCTCCCCCCTTCCAGAGTAAGCAATAAAAGCTGTAAGTCTCTCTCAGAAAAGCAAAGACTCTGAGATGAGATGAGCTGGCACGAAGACTCAGACAAGCTGAGCTACAAAGACGACTCTCAAGAGGGGGAAAAGGCTGCAAAATAGACTCTGACACCCCAACAGCTCCCTAGAAGCGGCAAAAACCAGCAAGCTGACTCAAAGAGGTTTAGACCAACTGAGGCACCTGGAAAGGACAGTCTCTAACCTGTTGAGCTGCCTGCAGGGTGTGCAGGTTCCCAGCTTTGTGAACTGTCACCCAGGCTGGGGTGGGCTTTGATAATGCAGCTGTCTTTGCGCCATTTCTGCTCCTGTAAGTAACCCCAATAAAATCCACTGGTTCATCAAGTTGGGTTTTAGTGGTATCCATACTTTGGTCTGTCATGGGATTCCTATCTGGCATGAGTAGACATATGGGCTGCATCTCCCCAGGAAAAGTAAACATGTGTTGCATCTCCCAGAAAAACAGGAGAGAAAAGGTTTATTTGCCTTACAAGTGCAAGTTACATTCATCACTGCAGGGAAGTTACACAGGCTGAAACAGCCAGCCACACCACATCCATGCTTAAAAGGAGAAAGAAACAAACATACCCATGCTGCCTGCTTGCTCTTCTCACCCAGCCATCTCCTGTACTATCTATATCATTCAAGAGACCCTGGCCAAGGAATGGTACTGCCCACAATGAATTGAGCCTTCCCAGGTCAATTAGCAATCAAAACAAGCCCTCACATACATGCCCACAGGCCAACCTTATCTAGATAATTCCTCATTTGAGATTTTCTTCCCAGGTTATTCTAGTTTGTGTCCAGCTACATTTAAAACTAGTCATCACATTGCCTAAAACATAAATCTGATTATTTCTAATACTAAAAATTTCAAACTACTGATATTTACAGACAAGGTTAAAGAGGGGTGCTCTAGAATCAATCCCCAGTACTGCCAAAACAGAAACAAACCCAATACTTTCACAAAAACAATGTTAACAGAATTTTTTATCATATAAAAGTCCCTTTAAATTTTTACAGAAGAAACCATTCACATTTACTTACTTATGTATATAAAATCACCTATTTGATCATTAAGAATGATTACCTACCAAATATGAGAACAAATATATAATTTTTTTATGTGTTTATGCTCATTTGTCTGTCTGTTGGGTAAGTTCGGTAAGATCAACCCCAGGGTCTGATTATACTAGGTAAGTGTTCTACCATAAACTGTATCATAACCCTGAATTATTTTATAATTCATATTTTCTACCAAAATATATAAGCTTTTACATTAAACAAAGCTAATGACATTTAACAGTGCATACGCCTTCATGTATATAGTTTCAAGTATAATACATTAAGAATTTAAATGTGTGACTTGCCTGGTCAAACTGGGTAACTTCTTGGCCAGAAGGAATCTGTAGTCCCCAAAGTCTATACTTCTTGGCAATACTAGAAAATTGCAGCTCTGGGGGAATTTCTACTATATCAGATCGGTTTAGAATTTCAGTATTTCCATAGTCAATGTACCTCACCAGGCACTAGAAAAAAATTGAAGGCAAACAGTAGTACTGAACCTAGATTATAAAATCTGTTAACTAACAAGAGCTATAAATGTTGCTTCAGATAACAAACGCCTTTAGAAACAGTTCTAATGACAACCTCAAAGTAAAGAAAATTCTGCATTTGGGAATAATTTCCAATAGTACCATTTGTCATTTGTCTTTTTTTTTTTTTTTTTTTTTTTTTTTTTTTTTTTTTTTTTGAGACAGGGTTTCTCTGTGTAGCTTTGCGCCTTTCCTGGAACTCGCTTTGGAGATCCGCCTGCCTATGCCTCCCCAGTGCTGGGATTAAAGGCGTGCGCCACCACCGCCCCGCATCATTTGTCTTTTTTAACCACTAGTATTTTTATACCA
This sequence comes from Peromyscus leucopus, assembly GCF_004664715.2. NCBI lineage: Eukaryota > Metazoa > Chordata > Mammalia > Rodentia > Cricetidae > Peromyscus > Peromyscus leucopus. Next base: position 67,353,511 of record NC_051065.1, on the reverse strand, counting down.
ACATGAGTTTATAGCACTGTGACCCTTTCTAACCTCTTAATATTAAAATCAATCTACAGTCTTAAATTCAAATTGAAAACAGTAAAGCCTATTTTTTTCCCCACAGGAAAAAAAATTTCTTGCTGAGTAGTGGTGGTGCGCGCCTTTAATCCCAGCACTTGGAAGGCAGAGGCAGGCGGATCTCTGTTGAGTTCGAGGCCAGCCTGGGCTACAAAGCAAGTTCCAGGAAAGGTGCAAAGCTACACAGAGAAACCCTGTCTCAAAAAAATAAATAAATAAATAAAAATTCTTTAACAAAATTAAACCCACTCTGGCTAGACCTTGAAATTGGCCAAATTCACCCTTACTTCCAGCCCTGTATCTATTGTTTTTAATCTTTCTGGGGGCTGTAGGGATAGTGATTAAGTGATTAGTGATTAAGAACACTGGCTGTTCTTCCAGAAGACTCAGGTTCAGTTCTTGGCATCCATATAGTAGCTCACAACCATCTGTAACTTCAGTTCCAAGAAATCCAACACCTTCTGGCCTCTGTGGGCACTGCATACACATGGCACACATCCATACAAGCAGGAAGAGCTCCCATACACATATTTTTTTTAATTTTTAAAAACTTTCTAAAAGTATATTACAAAGTCAATCATCATCTCATGCCTTAATTTAAAACCTTAGTCAATCCAAAAGGCAAGCGCAAAATATTCTTCAACTGTCAAATTATGGAAAAAGTTATATTAAAAAATTCAGTTTCACAAAGATAAAACATTATCTATAGCAATATTAAATGATATTTTTAAAACACAAACCAACCATAGATATCATTAAACTTTTCTACTTAGCATTTTATTAATAAAAAATATTTACCAAACATAAACATTATGAAATATATTTTAAGTCTAGAAAACAGATGTAAAAAAGTCACTTATGGAACACCTGCAGAGATGTTTCCATGGTCCCACAATGTACATTTGCCCCCAAACAGCTCTGCAGAAAAATCTCATCTCCCTTAGGAGGGACGTTTATTATGAGGGAAAAAATGGGGTTGGGAAGAATTGGGAAAGGGAATAAGACAGAGTATTGGGGGGGGTGAATATTAACAAAGTTCATTTTTATATATGCAAGAAATTGTGAAATAGAAATATGTAAATAAATCTTCCACAATCTTTCAATGTAAGAAATAAAACAGCTTGACACAAAAGAACGTAATCACATTTAACTTAAGGATTAAAAGTGGAAAACCAATCTTTATTGCCAACAATATTTGACACCAAATACAAAATACATCTAACTTCAAGATCAAATAAATGTTCTTTTTCTATTCATCAATCTTAATAAAATGAACTTTAAAAGTTACTTATAACTTTTAAAGAATCATTAAGAGATAGGGCAGAAAGAGCCAACTAATCAGCAAAAATAACCCACAAATTTTCTCTTCTATTTCTTAGTTGTATTATTATTTATGTGCCTGGGTATGTTGCCAGCATGTATGTACGTGTCACACCTGTGTGCATGCTGCCTGAGGAGGCCCAGCAAGGGCACTGCCCTGGAACTAAGGTCACAGATGGTGGTAAAGCCATAACGTGGGTGTTAGAAACTGAGCCCAGGTCTTCAGGAAAAGCACCAGTGCTCTTAACAACCGTGCCATCTCTCCATTTCATAAATGTTAAGTTTGCTAATCTAGTCATTATCACTATGAATAAGCAATAACAGATTCTATACGCATCCTTTTAGAAACAAGGGCCAGCAAGATGGCTTAGTAGATGAGGATGCTCACTGTTAAAGCTGATGACCTGAGTTCAATCCCAGGACCCAGATGGTGGCAGGACAGAACCAACTCCCTCAGGCTGTCCTCAGGCCTCACAAATGCTGTACACTGAGGCACTCTTGTGCCCACATACATATGTATGCAGATACAAAATAAATAATTGTAAAAAATTTTAAAGTACATTTTTAAAAGGTTTTGGAACCAAGATAAACATTCCTTAAGCCCAAAATATGAATACAATTTCCTGCCTTATCATCACTGATGGTTTTCAGCACTTTGCATCTGTACCAACACTTATCTTCAGAAAATAATCCACCATAAATCTGTAGAAGAAAGAGAAACATTTGTCATTGTAATGAAAAACACACTAAATAGGCCAGGATATAAGTTAGTATTGTATACTACTGTATGTTAATAAATACAGTAGCTTATCTAACCCTCCTAACATGCCTATGAGGCAAGTACTTTGTGTATACCACTATGTATCCAAAGTCATAGCCTTGTCTTTAGCAGAACCAAGATTCAGACTTTGATTCTAGAGTCCATTATACTAATCTACCTCTCAAAAAGTAAATTTTAAAAAAAAGACCACCTTCTGGTCTTCTGGGAGAGGACAGTACTCAGCTACCACAATCATGTACTTCCAACAACCACACATGACTGTAATGAGTCTGTACAAGCACAGGCCCATGAAAAGCCAGGCATACATTAAAGAGAGGACAAGGGAAGCCTATATCATTACTGAACAATCTCTATGGTTCTATCAAGGAACAGTCATTGCCTTTCAGTTAGTTGTGTACCTACTAGTGATAACACCAGGCTCCAATGCTCATACAGAGTTCCCTGGTTAAACTAACTGGGCCACAAAAAAAAAACAAAAAACAAAAAACAAAAAAACAAGTCATGAATCTGGGAAAGGAGCAGGTAGGAAAGAAGTTGATAGGGATAGTATAGATAGAAAGTGACCAGAATGCATTTAAATGTATATATGAAATTGCCAACGAACTAAGTGAAATTTTAGGGGAACCTGCAGGACAAGAAAGGCCATGAAGGAATGCAGAAATCCAAGGTAACTACCACTGAAAGGTCTTACAATCACTCCTCCCCCACATGCCAGAACCCCAAGAACACTGAGGTTGCAGAGACAGTTCCGACTTGCCCCTCACATACCTTGAAGCCTGCTAAAGTCAGAGGAATCAGAAGACATAACCTTCAACTCAGCACAGCTGTGCCAGCAACTCTGCATAAGTATTCCTTTTATTTCTTATTCTCTATTATTTAATCTCCACTCTTGCATACACGTCTCATGATTTCCTTTTGTTCGTATATTGTTCAATAGGCTTCAGGACTGTTGTCCACCAGTCTAATATAAAGCAGTTTCTATACACTTTTCTCCCACATCTCAAATAACATCTCCTCTTATCCCTACATCTTCCGTTCATCTTTATTACCTCTTCTTTTTACTTCTTACTTACAACATTCCATAGATATAACAACCTCTATTATCTGTGGACCCTAACAGTACTCCAATTTTCACTTCCTAGTTACTTTACACACCTTGACTTTTTTTCTTTTCAAAATAAATCTAATACTGTGCTGACTAGATTTGTGTCAACTTGCCACAAACTGTAGTCATCTGGAGGAGGGAACCTCAATTGAGAAAATGTCTCCATAAGACAGTGGTTCTCAACCTTCCTTTGGTCCTTTGATAAAGTTCTTCATGCTTTGGTAACCCCTAACCATAAAATTATTTTCATTGCTACTTAATTTTGCTGTTATTAATCATATGTAAACATATGATATTTCCAATGGTCTTAGGTGATCCCTGTGAAAGGGTCGTTTGATCCCAAAGGAGTCGCAAACCACAGGCTGACCACTGCCATAAGATCAGGCTGTGGGCCAGCCACAGAGCTTTTTCTTAATTAATGATTGTGGGTGGTGCCAACCGTTGGCTGGTGTCCTAGGTTCTGTAAGAAAGCAGACTGATCAAGCCATGGTAAATAAACCAGTAAGCAGCACTCTTCCATGGCTTCTGCATCAGCTCCTGCCTCTGAGTTCCTACCACATTTGAGTTCTTGTCCTGACTCCTTTCAATGATGAATATGGAAGTATAAGCAGAATAAACTCTTTCCTCCCCATCTTTTTGGTCATGGTGTTTCATTACAGCAATAGAAACCCTAAGACAAATAATGAGTGTTTATCCTTACCCACTCTACCTCCCTACCACTACTAATTTTAATAACTAAAATCTGAGTACATTCCACACTACCCTTAGTTATTTATCCTCCAGCAATTATGGAAGCCAAAGGGACCACTGTCATTAACTAGCTAGTATAGTATTTCCATAATGATAATATCAAGTAGCTGTGATGATCTCAAAGTTGATATCCTGCTAAGAATATAAATACATAATTTATACCTAGCACACTGAGCTCTTAACTGAAGAACTATTTTTCTGAACTACACACTCAACTCTACCACATCCAAGTCCCACAGAAACATTGCAAATAGTTCAATTGAAAGAATACAGCTGATAAAAAATTATACCAAATGAAGAAATAACACTACATGCATAAATTCTAACCCAGTGACATAAGAAACACACACACACACACCATAATTCCTCCAAATTTTACTAATCCTACAGTAATGGTATCTAGTGAAAATGAGTTAAATGAAATCACAGAGAAAGAACTCAAAATAATGATTGTAATTATATCCAAGGAAATAAAAAACAAGCTCCTGATTGAGAATGCAAAACAGCTGAATAAAATGAGGAAGTTATGAAGAGGAAATTCAACAAAGGGAAATATGGAGGGAAAAAAAACAATGAAATGTTGCAAATAAAAAACCTAGCAAAGTCAAATAAAAAGCTCTATGAAAAGTCTCACTAAACAGAACAGATCAAGGAAAAGATAGACTATCTGTGCTTAAGGCAAGATCGAGGAACTGGAACAATCAAACAAGGCAAAGTTAAAATAATAAGGTAACAGAAGGAATTCCAAGTTATACCTGGCATTCTAAAAAGACTCAATCTATGAGTAGGCAAGGAAGATGGAAAAGAATCTAGTTCTAAAGGCACAGAAAACAGTTTTAAGAATCATAACAGAAACTCTCCCAGAGTTAAGAAAGGAGATGCCAATCCAGATGCGAGAGGCATTAACACCAAGACCAGAAAAGAACCCACATCATCAATATGATTAAATATACAGGGCCAAGAAAGTATACTGAAAGCAGCAAGAGAGAAACACCACGTCATAAATAAAGGCAGGCCCATCGAAATAACAGATTATTCAATGAAACTTTAAAAGCCAGGATAGCCTGGACAGGTGTATTTCAAGTTCTGAAAAACAACTGCCAACCCAGACCACTATACCTAGCAAAGCTACCTAGCATACTAAAAGGAAAAATAGTCTTCCCATGATAAAAACAGGCTAAAGGAATTTCTGACCACCACATCAGCTCCACAGAAAATACTTTGAACTGCAGAGAAAAACAAACCCATCTACAACGCCACAGGAAAGGCTAAACTATGCTATGAAATAACACACTGTTGAAAAACAACTCCATCCTTGAAGAAATAAAGAAGTGAATGAAAATAAATTACTAGAATCAAATGAAAATGAAAGCACAACATGCCAAGACCTATGGGATATAATGAAAGCAATCCTAAGGAGGAAAGAACTGTAGAGCTCTAGGTGCCTACATAAGAAATCAGAGAAACCTCAAATAAATAAGTAAATTATTCGCCTTAGGACCCTGGAAAAAGAACAATACATCAAATCACAATTCAGTAGGTGAAAAGAAATCATTAGGACATAAAATAAAAAGGAAAATACAAAGAATCAATTAAACAAATACTTGGTTCTTTGAAAAGATAATAAAACTGACAGACTCTTAGTCAAACTAACCAAAAGAAAAAAAGAAGACCTCAATTAATAAAATAAGTGGCAATAAGGGAGTCATTACAGCAGCTACCAATGAAATCAGAAAATCATTAGGTCTTACCTTGAAAACGTACATTCACTAAGTTAGAAATACTAAAAGAAACTTACAAATTCCTAGATGCAAATGACCTAACAAATTAAGCCAAAACAAGATAATTATTTAAACACATCTGTAACAAACAGTGAGTCTGAAGCAGTATTTTAAAATTTCCTAACTAAAATTCCAGGCCTAGATGGATTCACTGGTGAATTTTACCAAACCTTTAAAGAAAAAACACCACTAATTCTTCACAAACCTTACCATTAAAGAAAGAAGTAACATCACCCAATGCTTTTTTACTAAGCTGTTATTACCCTGATACCAAAAGCAAATAAAGAAACAATAACAATAAAAAGAAAATTAGAGACTCCCATGGTGAAATTACACACAAAAAAAAATTCTCAACAAAATAATTGCAAATTAAAGAGCACATCAAAAAGATTATCCTGATAGTATACATAAGTGACCCCAAAAACTCTACCAGGGAACTTCTACAGCTGATAAACTCCTTCAGTAAAGTGGCAGGATACAAGATCAACTCAAAAAAATCAGTAGCCCTCCTATACACAAATGATAAAAGGGCTGAGAAAGAAGTCAGAGAAACATCACCCTTTACAATAGCCACAAATAATATAAAATACCTTGGGATAACACTAACTAAACAAGTGAAAGACCTTTTTGATAAGAACTTTAAATCTCTAAAGAAAGAAATTGAAGAAGATATCAGAAAATGGAAGGATCTCCCATGCTCATGGATAGGTAGGATTAACATAGTAAAAATGGCAATCTTACCAAAAGCAATCTACAGATTCAATGCAATCCCATCAAAATCCCAACACAATTCTTCACAGACTTGGAAAGAAAAATACTCAACTTTATATGGAAAAACAAAAGACCCAGGATAGCTAAAAGAATCCTGTACGATAAAGCAACCCTTGGAGGCATCACCATCCGGACCTCAAACTCTACTATAGAGCTATAGTAATAAAAACAGCTTGGTACTGGTATAAAAACCGACATACGGACCAATGGAATCGAATTGAAGACCCTGACATTAATCCATGCACATATGAACACCTGGTTTTTGACAAAGGAGCCAAAACTATACAATGGAACAAAGAAAGTATCTTCAACAAATGGTGCTGGCATAACTGGATGTCAATATGTAAAAGATTACAAATAGATCCATATCTATCACCATGCACAAAACTCAAGTCCAAGTGGATCAAAGACCTAAACATAAATCCAGTTACACTAAACTTAATAGAAAAGAAAATAGGAAGCACTCTTGAACGCATTGGCACTGGAGACCATTTCCTAAATAAAACACCGACAGCACAGACCCTGAGCACAACCATTAATAAATGGGACCTCTCAAAACTGAGAAGCTTTTGCAGGGCAAAAGACACAGTCAATAAGACAAAAAGACAGCCAACAGATTGGGAAAAGATCTTCACCAACCCCACATCTGACAGAGGATTGATCTCCACAATATATAAAGAACTCAAGAAACTAGACATCAAAGCACTGAAGAGTCCAATTAAAAAATGGGCTAAAGAGCTAAACAGAGAATTCACAAAACAAGAACTACAAATGGCTGAAAGACATTTAAAGAAATGCTCAACATCCTTAATCATCAGAGAAATGCAAATCAAAACGACTCTGAGATACCACCTTACACCTGTTAGAATGGCTAAGATCAAAAACACCAATGACAACCAATGTTGGAGAGGATGTGGAGCAAAGAGAACACTCCTCCACTGTTGGTGGGAATGTAAACTTGTACAACCACTGTGGAAATCAGTATGGCGGTTTCTCAGAAAATTAGGAATCGAACTACCTCAAGACCCAGCCATACCACTCTTGGGCATATACCCAAAGAATGCTGATACATACCATAAAGATACATGCTCAGCTATGTTCATAGCAGCACTATTTGTAATAGCCAGAACCTGGAAACAACCTAGATGCCCATCAACGGAAGAATGGATGAAAAAAATGTGGTACATATACACAATGGAGTACTACTCAGCAGAGAAAAACAATGAAAGCATGAAATTTGCAGGCAAATGGATGGAACTAGAAAAAATCATCCTGAGTGAGGTAACCCAAACCCAGAAAGACAGTTATGGTATGTACTCACTCATTGGTGGATTCTAGATATAAAATGAACAATCAGACCACAACCCATAGAACCATAAAGGCTATATATATATATAGCATGGAGGTCCCTAGGACGACTGTGGCATATAATAAATTTCAGTTTTACTCAATTATTGAAAAAAAATAGCCAAATGAATGGAAACACATGAACTATGAACCAAAGGCTGAGGGGCTCCCAGCTGGATCAGGCCCTCTGAATAGGTGAGACAGTTGATTGGCTTGATCAGTTTGGGAGGCATCTGGGCAGTGGGACCAAGTCCTGTGCTCATTGCATGAATTGGCTGTTTGAAACCAGGAACTTATGCAGGGACACTTGGCTCAGTCTGGGAGGAAGGGACTGGACCTCCCTGGACTGAGTCTACCAGGTTGATCGCAGTCCTCGGGGGAGGACTTGTCCTGGAGGAGGTGGGAATGGAGGGTGGGCTGGGGGTAAGGGGAGGGCGTGGGAAGGGGGAGAATAGGGGAACCCATGGCTGATATGTAGAACTGAATGGTATTGTAAAATAAAAAATATATATCACAAAAAAAAAGAAAAAAAAAAACAGATTATCCACCATCACTAAGTTGTCTTTATTCCAGAGATGAAGGGATGGCTTAATAAACATAAATCAACACCCTATGACTAATCGGTCAAGAAAGCCCCCCAAAAAGCAAGGGCTACTGCACTGCTCTTGGCTCGTAATCATAACTAGATGGTGAGACTCTACTGCTGAAGACCCAACATACTTTGGTGGCAGGACACAGAGAAATCAAACTGCAACTTCTCTGAAAACTTCCTCCTTGCTTACTATCTTTCACAGTGCCATAATGTGCTATATAGGCCACTGGGTAAGAAAAGCCATTCATGGTACTACCTAGAAGTAAACCCTGGATACTACAATACTGTCCTACCGTAGGGCAAGATGTACCTACCCACTGGTGCAATAATGGTAATAACCAACCACTTTCTGACTGGGGGTGAGGTCTGCTCCTTAGAAGGAAGTTCATGTCTGGCACTGTTAACCTGGTCAAAGGCTATAACTTGGAAGGTCATAGGCCATAGAGGAGAACCTACTACTGCTCTTTTGCTAAATGGGCATGTTGTCAAACTGCCTTCTAAATATGTATGTCCTGGTTAGTTTTTTGTCAACTTGATATAAGCTAGAGTAATTCTGGAAGAGAGAACCTCAATTGGGAAAATGCCCCCACCAGACTGGCCTGTGGACAAACCTGTAGAACATTTTCTTGACAGATGGTTGACGTGGGAGGGCCCAGCTCACTGGAGGTTGGGCCACCCCTAGGCAGGTAGTCCTGAGCTATGTAAGAAAGTAGGCTGAGCAAGCCAGAAAGCAGTGTTCCTCCATGGTCTCTACTTCAGTTCCTGTCTCCAGGCTCCTGTCTTGAGTTCCTGCCCTGACCTTCCTTGACGTGATAGACTACAACTTGCAAGGTGAAATAAACTTTTCTTCCCAAGTTGCTTTTGGTCGTGGTGTTTGGCACAGCAATGGAAAGCAAACTAAGACAACTTACATTTATACCAACAGATTAGAGCTGCTTTCAACTTTGGCTAGAGAAGTGGTTTTCTATAGTGGGCAGCATTTAATGCAGCAACTTTATTAGTCAAAGTGCTAAGAGTAAGTGACTCCTGAGTACTCAGCTCTAGACAGAAGATCTCTATCAACCTCTAAGTGCAGAAAACATCATGGTAGAGAGGGCAGAAAGACTCTAAGAGCTGGAAGGTAGGGACAAGTACTGGGAAATGCATTCTCCTGGACATAACAGGGCCCGTGCACTCACCAACTCACTCCAGCAGTTACCTGCATCAGACTTAGCCACAATCAGTCAACGTTCTAGTAGGGGACACTAACTGGGCTCAGTGGGTTACAAAAAGACACAGAGAGAAAAAGCATAAAAATGATAGGAGAATTATAGGCTGTCTGGGAGGAGTGGGTAAAAGGTTTTGGGGCTAGATAGGATCTAGATGTAATGAACATATATGAGATTGTCAAGGAATAAATAAAGATATTCCAAAAGGGAAAAGAAACACCAGTAAAACAAATGAGTTAAGAAATAAATTTTAAAAAGGAATAAAAGAGGATATAAAGAAACAGAGTTTAAAAAGTATCCTGTTTTAATGTTTCAAACAGGTAAAATTTTTTTTGGTTTTTTGTTTGTTTGTTTGTTTGTTTTTATAAACAGGGTTTCTCTGTGTAGCTTTGCGCCTTTCCTGGATTTCGCTCTATAGACCAGGCTGGCCTCGAACTCACAAAGATCCGCCTGCTGGGATTAAAGGCGTGCGCCACCACCTCCCGGCTAGGTAAAATATTTTTATACCTAAATATGCCAATGTTGTTTGAATCTTAGATGGTCTTTTAATTAAAAAAAAAAAAAAAAAAAAAAAAAAAAAAAAAAAAAAAACCAGTACTAGCTGAAAGATCTGAGAGGCAGAGCAAGCCACAGCTACCAACTATTACCACACCAACTCCATGAATCCTCAGACTGAAAGCCTCTGAATCCTCACCTGAAAGGGTCTCAGTTAAAGTGCTTTAGTTCCTGTTTCCTCACGCCTTATATACCTTTCTCCTCCTTGCCATCACTTCCTGGGATTAAAGCTGTGTGCCACCACTGCCTGGCTCTGTTTCCAGTGTGGCCTTGAACTCACAGAGATCCAGACAGATTTCTCTCTGCTTCCCGAGTAATAGGATTAAGGATGTGTGCCACCACTGCCTGACCTCTATGTCTAATCTAGTGCTGGCTCTGTCCTCTGATCCTCTGGCAAGCTTTATTGGAGTACATACTATATCACCACATGCAAAGAATATTCTACTTGAGTCTAATCTTGAACCTGGTGGAATCCATATTTCCTATGAGTCAAGAAAAATTTTTATACTTTTTACTTTATATAATAACATTAGAAACATTTTTACAGAAAAAAAAAAACGAAAACTCTCTAGTTTCTGTGTTCTTAGTTAACTTCAAAGCCACTAATAATTTTGGAGACCAATGCATTATCAGCTTTGCTGTGCATTTGCCTCTGTTGTGAGAGTATAAGTAACAGTCACTTGTCAAGGACTTGAAGGCCACTTTTGATGGAAGCACTGATTCTCCATTGGGCCTACAAATGTCTAATTCATGACCTGAACCAGAATGAAAGGCTTGACATCTCTGTCTGTATCTTTTAAGACTTTAACCTTTTAGTTATATGTGAAAATACCAGACCACAGAAGACACAGAAAAACATAACACCTAAGTTCTTCAAAGATTTGTACCTATTCACAGAAAAGACAAATACTTCTTCCTGGTCTCTCTTGCTCATTATTCCTGTACTGTAACTCCTCAGTTTCCTGGAGTTGAGAGGCTAAACTGCAAGCAGAGACTTCATTTCTCCATTTTTTTGGCCAATAAATAAAGTTCTCTTTTCGTTTATCACTGTCTCTTGAATCACTGTTTAATCAAGCAACAGCAAAATCAAATGTTTTTGGCTACATGATTAACTGATTTTAGACAGTATTATTAATACCAAATTTATACTTTAGTTTAATGACATTTGATAAAAGAACAAAAAATTACACTATGAATCCTGCTCCCGCCTCCGCTCTACTGACGTTTGTGACTGGTTCTTGATTTGGAGGTGAAGAGCTGCACAGGCTGTCTGCCATCCACATCTCTCAGCAGATGCCAGGACCCTTCCAGCTGTGCCAACCAAAAGCAAGCTCCTTCCATTGTTAAGTGTCGCTTAAAAGTTGAAATGGAAGACACAAAACTCACTCCAGGGTGATAACCACTTAAAAACATAACATCCTCAGTTGATACAATATTGTCTCCATGGAAACAAAAAGTAGATTTGGAGGAATGCAGTACTAGGAAATCTTAGTTATTACAATGATTCATGGCTCTGCTAAGTCCCACCCTACCTGACAACATATACAATTTATCAATAGTATGATATTATAATGTCTTGTTGGAGAAGCCCCACTAAGAAAAAGATTAGTCCAAAATGCTTCTTAGGAAGAAATAATGAAAAAAGCCAGCAAGCTCAACCAAAACAATTGAGCCCCAGCTTCAATGACAGACCCTGTCTCAAAGGAGTAAAGTGGAGAGCAGGAGAAAAAGACACAGCCTATCTCTGGCCTCCACAGCACAATCTCTCCCTTCCTCTCCCTTCCCCTCCCCCTCATTCCCTCATTCTCTCTCCCTCTCCCCCTCCTCTCCTTCCCTCTCCCTCACTCTCTCCCCCTTTCCTTCCCTCTCCCTCTATCCCCTTTTCCTCCTTCCTCTCCTCTTCTCTTCTATCCTCTCCTTCCTCCCTAATCCCCCCATCCCTCTGTAAGTGAAGAGTTGAAGCAGGAAAGAGAAATCACATACCAAAAAAGAAAATATTAATATAGATAAGATTTCAAATGATATCCAGAAGGTAATCAAGTTAGCCACAGACTAGGAGCAGGCATTAGCCATACATACATAAGACAAAAGACGTACATCAATCTAGAGGTATGAAGATGCAGCTCTGTCGGTAGACGGCTCACCTAACATGCGCTAGACCCCACACTTGATCTAAAGCCATCCATATTGTAGTTTACATCAGAATTACTGTCCACAGTTACTTTTTTTTTAAGTAAATTTATTTTACAACATTATTTAGTTCAACATAATAGCCACAGATTCCCCTGTTCTCCCACTCTCGCCTCCCCTCCCCCTCCCCCCGCCCCACCCCCCATTCCCACCTCCTCCAGATCAAGGTCTCCCCCGAGGACCGGATCGACCTGGTAGACTCAGTCCAGGCAGGTCCAGTCGCCCCCTCCCAGACCGAGCCAAGTGTCCCTGCATAGGTCCCAGGATTCAAACAGCCAACTCATGCAACAAGCCCAGGACCCGGCACCAACACACAGCTGCCTCCCAAACAGATCAAGCCAAATGACTGTCTCACCCGTTCAGGGGGCCTGATCCAGTTGGGAGCCCCTCAGCCTTTGGTTCATAAATCCTGTGCTTCCATTCATTTGGTTATTTGTCCCTGTGCTTTATCCAACCCTGGCTTCAACAATTCTCGCTCATATAAACCCTCTTCTTTCTCACTAATTAGACTCCCAGTGTTCCACCAGGGGCCCAGCCGTGGATGTCTGCATCCAGATTCCTCAGACCTTCCTTGGATGGGGTTTATGGCACAACTAACAGGGTATCTGGCCATCCCATCACCGGAGTAGGTCAGTTCCTGCCGTCTCTCGACCATTGCCAGCAGTCTTTTGTGGGGGTATCTTTGTGGATCTCCATGGGCCTCCCTAGCTCTCTGCTTCCTCCCCTTCTCATTACAGTTACTTTTAATAAATAAATTTACTATGACTGTAGTTTATAGAAATTCTAAAAATCTGTCTTTTCTGTTCAATAGGCCGCAAATTCCAAAATCTATAAATTCTAAAATGTAGAAAAGCAGACATGCAAGAAGAAATGATTATAACCAGGAATAAAGCTTACCTTCTTAGGATCAAGATTTCCAAAAACTGAATTAGCATGAGGACAAACTTCAGATAGTGAGCAACCGATCTTCATAATGTCCTTATTTTTACTAACATTCTAAGAAGAAAACAGAAAGAGTATGAGATTCAATAAATTCTGATGGTATTATATATAATTGAGGGTTCTACTAAGTGTAACACTTAAAGTACTTTGGTGTACTGGGAATTAGATCAAATTCTTGTGTTATGATTTCCATAATTCAAATGAGTTCTTAGAAGAAATTATAGTAAGCTACATGAAGCTTACGGTCACTTACATAGACTTCAAATAAAGTGCCAAATATTATTAAATTATACTAAGCAGGTTCCTTATAGACTGGGTAATTCCAGGGCTGGTGGTGACAGCAAATAAGAAAAAGAAGAAGAAGACATGTTTAGAAGACATGGAACTAACCTATCATTTTGGCCAATTTCTGTTCCATTGGCCAGAGATGAAGAATTCAAACAGCAAAAATAAATAATAACAGCAATGACTTACAACCTGTGACATATCCACTAGTCTATAGTCACATAAGTTAAATTACTGAACAATTAAGTGGCAGAGAAGAAACTCTTCCTTACAGAAGAACAATTAATAAATGCAGCAGGAATAAAAAAAGAAACTGAAAGGCCAGTACAATACCAGGAAAAAATTAAAAAATTACAAGTGAAAAGTTAAAAAAGGAACAAAACTAGTTAATCCAATGTATCTCTCTCTAAAGCATTTGTTAATTATAAAAGAAAAATATTATTTACATTTTTTAAAAAATGAACATCTCAACCAGGTAGATTAAAGCTAACATACCCAAAAAGACATAATATCAGGAACCCCAATATAATGCACAATGAACACACATCATCTTTTGGGTATTTTGGCCAATTTATGAGAAATCATCATATAAACCCTTTTTTTTTTTTTTTTTTTTTTTTTTGGTTTTTCAAGACAGGGTTTCTCTGTGTAGCTTTGCGCCTTTCCTGGAACTCACTTGGTAGCCCAGGCTGGCCTTGAACTCACAGAGATCCGCCTGGCTCTGCCTCCCGAGTGCTGGGATTAAAGGCATGCGCCACCACTGCCCCCGGCCTTTATAAACCCTTATTAAAGATACTCTATAAAAATACTAGGATTCAGCCAGGTGGTGGTGGCACACACCTTTAATCCCAGCACTTGGGAGGCAGAGCCAGGCAGATCTCTGTGAATTCGAGGCCAGTCTGGTCTACAGAGCAAGATCCAGAAAAGGCACCAAAAAAAAAAAAAAAGGATTTGCCCAGCAATGGCGGTGCATGCCTTTAATACCAGCACGGGGGGGGGGTGGGGGGGGTGGGGGGGGTGGGGGGGGGTGGGAGGGGGAGCAGAGGAAGGCAGATCTCTGCTGAGTTTGAGGCCAGCCTGGTCTACAGAGTGAGTTTCAGGACAATCAGGACTGTTACATAAAGAAAACCTTGTCTCAAAAAACTAAAAACAAAACAACAACAAAAAAAAAATAGAAAAGAAACAAAAAGAACCCTAGGATTCTTCCAGAATATCTAAAGTCAGGATATCTGACAAAGTATCAAAGGTTAGAGGACTCTTAAAGATACAATGGGGATCTTAGAATGGATGCTGGAGCAGCAGGGGGGTGGGGTGGGTAAAATTTGAAATAAAGGCTAATACATAGTTCAATTAACAGTACTGTGCCAATATTAATTTCCGGGCTTTTGTCACTGTGCTATGGTTATACAAGAAATTAGCATTAATAGAAGCTGAGTGAGAAGTACATAAAAAGCCTTTCTACTATTTCAAAGTAGAAGAAATGAAATATGAGCCGGGAGTGGCACTGCACACCTGCAACCCCGGCACTTGAGAGGCAGGAATGCAGGGCATCGTGAGTTTGAAGCCGGCCTGACGCTATGGGTGACACTCCACCTCAACAACAAAATAAAATCAAGTATCACCAGACACGCCAACCTTTATAGAAACACAAGAATAAAATAGTCAATGAACCCATAATGTCTGGAGATAGAAAACCTCTCAAAGAGCAGTTCTAAGACATCATGATGAATGCCAATGTCATCATTCAAAAAAAAATGGGAAATAAGAGCTTTGGTAATAGCACAGCTGGTAGAACATTTGCCTAGTCTGCATGAGGCCCTGGGTACAAAAGAAAACACTAAATTTAAACTGATCCCAGGAAGTATTTGAAGCAGTCCTTGAAATCTGTAAATAAAATTCAGAGTACATCAAAATATTCCAGTTATTCCTGTCAATACACAGACTACATAATGGAAGTTCCTTTCAAAGAAAAAAAAAAAAAACAAGTAGGTGTGGGAAATGACAGCACACATCTTTAATTCCAGCACTCAGAGGCAGAGGTTAGGCAGTCTACATAGTGAGTTCCAAGTCAGCCAGCACTACACAATGAGACCCTGTCTCAAAAATACACACACACACACACACACACACACACACACACACACACATACACACCACGACCAACACCACCACCACCACAAAAAGAAGGAAGGAAAGAGTTGCCATTCAGCTAAGAATACCAACAATCCTGAAGTATTCTCTTTTAAGTGACTTATCTGGCAGAAATCAGGCAGGGGAAGCCAACAATAGATCTTCACTCTGGCTTGCCTCTGTTTCCAAATCTCTACTTACACGTCTCTGACCTCATCTCACCTTATGATTTACATCTTGGAATAGGCATTAGATGTATAGAAATAGCACCCGTAGTTTTAATCTTCTTAATGTATTCATCTAAGGAATATTTCCTAACTTTTTATACTTTGTGTTTCTGAAGGAGCCTCAAGTTGATGACTGAAGAAAGAAGTGGGTAAATTAACCGACCTGTTTCGGTGAACAGACTTTATTGGGTCACAACTACATACTTTCTTTCACACGCTTTTATACTGCAATGGTAGAGTTACAGATTAAGAGTTACAACAGAGAATGTATGACCCATTAATTGTGCAATATTTACTATCTGGTCATTACACAAAGTTCTCTGACTCCAAATTTAGATAATAGCTCATTTTTAATTTTTTTAATTTATTTTATTCGTGTGTATGTGTCTCTGTCTGTTAGTGTTAGCAGGAGCCAGAAGAGGCTATTAGATCCCCTGAAGCTAGAGTTAGAGGCAACTGTGAGCTGCCTGACATGGGATTTGAACTAGCATCCTCTGGAGAGCAACAAGAGTAATAATTTTAACCACTAAGCCATCTCTCCAGTCCAAAATTATTTTTGTTTTACGGCTATGAGGGTTCTGCCTGCACGTATCTCTGTGCACCATATGTGCTCGGTGCCAAGGAGGCCAAAAGGAGGCATCGAATACCCTGGAACTGGAATTATAGAGGGTGTAAGCGGTCACACAGGTGCTAGATATAGACTACAGGTCCTCTGGAAGAAGAACAAGCGCTCTTAACCCCTAAGCCATATCTCTAGCCCCATAACTCCAAATTTAACCAACTAATGACTAAGAGCAATGGAAATCAAAGTCTAGAAGTAAATTAACAGATAAATAGCAATACTCACTTGAAATGTGACAAGTCTGACTCAGTGCATAGTATAAACCTACACACTGGGATTCCAAAGATGTAATAAGGCTGAGGGGTACACAACTTTACTAATCCTAGCACTCGGGAGGCAGAGGCAATCTCTTGAGTTTAAGGCCAGCCTGGTCTATAGAGAGCTAGTTCCAGGACAGCTAGAGCTACACAAAGAAAAAAAAAACATAAAAGATGTAATATAAAAAGAGGAATACAAAGTATCTTGCTCATATTTTATACCAATTGTGAGTGTACTTTCTTCTGGCATTGGAAATGGAAGCCATGGTCTTCCCTCACATATACTAGGCAAATACTATACAACTAAACCACAAACCCAGCCCTTATTTTATTGCACAGGAGCTAACTAAATTTTTCAAGCCAGCTGCAAACTCAAGGTCCTCTTGGTTCAGCCCTACAAGTAGCTGAGATTACTATGCCTACCTTGCTGACTAGATTTTGAAACAATATTTTGGATATATTACATTAAATAAAAACATATATTAAAATTAATTTTTACCTATTCCTTTTACTTGCGCCAATGTGGCTGCTGAAACTAGAAATAATTACTCATAGGGTTCACATTGCATTTCTACAGTGACAGCACTGATCTAGGAAGTATTATTTAATTTAGTACATATATAATTTGTCATTCAGTGTCAGGCACCAAGTGGCACACAAACCCACAACATGTGAACACCATTTAAAAAGTATGTACAATTAATTGGAAAGATGGCTCAGCTGTTAAGCGCTTCCAAAAGAACCAGGTTCAATTCCTAGTACCTACAGGGCAACTCACAATTGTCTGTAACTCTAGTTCCAGGAATCCAATGCCCTCTTCTGACCACGATGGACACCAGGTACACAAGTTGTGGACAGACACAAATACAGGCAAAACACATATACACATGACATTAAAAAATAAAAAGGTTGTGCTTAAGTATACAATTTACCACAAATTCAAACTTTTCTATGGTTTATAAGAACTTTTTGTTAAAGATTCGTTTATTTATTTATTATGTATACAATGTTCAGGCTGCATGTATACCTGCATGCCAGAAGGCACCAGATCTCATTATAGACAGTTGTGAGCTGCCATGTAGGTGCTGGGAATTGAACTCAGGACCTCTGGAAGAACAGCCAGTGCTCTTAACCTCTGAGCCATCCCTCCAGCCTTGTTTTTAAGAACTTTAAATCACATTCTTCTGTAGCTCCTTATAACTTCTATTTACACACTGTACACTTCATCAAGAAAGAGTTCCCAAGTCCTGGGAAGTGTATGTAAATGCAATTTTCTTCCCTCCTTTATCATGTATAGTTTGCAAAATCAAAAAATCATTAGTAATGGTACATTAGAGAGTCACCTCTTAAAATCTGAAACCCAAGAACTTTGGTGCTTAATTTTGTTTTGCTGAGAAAAGGTCTCTGGGCATAGGCCTAGCTGTCCATGGACTGAGATCTGCCTGCTTGTGCCTCTCAAGTGCTGGGATAAAAGGGGTATACCACCACGCCCTGTTTAACTTTGTATTTAAAACTGAATATACTTACCTAATTTTCAATCTATCATTGAAATCAGAAATATTTCATTAATCTCCAAATTTCATAATTACATAAACACTTATCTTACATTAAAATGTAGGCCATTAGAAAAAAAATGAACAGAGTTTTCTTTTTCATCTCCCAGTGTCTATAGAGTATGGAGCTTATCCTCTCCCTATCTTTATTATCTACTGCCATATGATATGCAAGAAGCTTTCAAGAAATTTTTTTGAAATGGCACGAGTATTCAGAATGTTTGACATATCATCTGAGCTTCCCCACAATGTAACTTCTAACAAAACAATGCAGTCCCAAATCCCAACTTGGAAGAGTGGTGTCAACGTGAAAGTCCCACCCCTGGCAAAGAAGCTACTCAAAATTGATAGCTTCTGGGAAAGAGGAAATCAGTAATTTTAATGGAGTGATACTGGATACATCAATTACATTCCTAAGCATGCCTCATGCTCAGGAGTACTCAACCAATACAAATTGAATACAAGGGGCTTTTGTTTTGTTTTTAAGAAAGAGAAAGAACATGAAATTCCGTAGGTATTTAGTAATAAGGAAAAAATGCTTGTTTTCAGGAAACAATCTTACAAAAGACCTCTAGATGGGGCTATAACTTCACAAATAAAACAGTGTTTGGCTTCCTGATCCTATTGAACATAATTTTGAAGTCCTAATCTTGATACTTTTCATGTTGCATTCAGCTGTATTGCAAGTATATTATTCAACTTAGGAAAACTTCAAGTTGTGGTCATCTGTCTTTTAATTATGTCTGTGCTACATGATTTCATCAAGATTAGGTACTGAGAATGACAACAAAACTATATTCTTAGATTTTTATTTGGTTTTTGTTGGGAAAGGCTCAGGTTAGGAAACCAGAAGGTAGAAAAGGGAAACCAACCAAGCTTCCATTTACCTGGGCCCAAAACGTTACGGCATCTTCTACATGACTTCCAACAACATCTTCAACTAAAATAAAATCACGATGCAAAAAGAAATTAGGATTTAATCAGTATCATTAAGCTCTTACCACCCCCCAATAATATTTAACACCAGTACCTTTATTGTAATGTGTATCTTCATCCATTTGGACAAGTTCTGAAAAACTAACAATTCAACACCTTGAATTAGGTTTTATATCTATTAACAATGAAAAAAATCTAAACCACATTATGTTCAAATTCTTAAAAGTGTTTGTCCTAATGGGGTTATCAAAACTCAAACTCTATACTAAAAATTGCCTTCCATGTATTTTCTCATGATTGTTTCTTCTATCTGTTCTGAAGAGATTGTGGTTTTCAATGTCAAAATGTATCATCTCTATCCCTATCATTATCTTTAGCCAAACTTTTACAGATTTACATGTAAGATAACTCACACACATTTTGACCACCTTTATAAATCAACACTTTGGAACTACATGCATATTCTTGTGCATGCGAGGGAGCGAGTGTATGGCTGTTTTGCCTGCATGTATGTCTGTGGAGCACATGCATGCAGTGCATGCTGAGGCCATAAGTGGGCTTCAGATCCCCTGGGATTGGCGTTACAGCCGGTTATAAACTGCCAAGTTAGTGCTTCTAGAGAACTAAGGTCCAACTTCTAACAAAACCACACCATCCCAAAACTCAGCATGGAGGAGGGGAAGTGAACCCCGGTCCTCTAGAAAAGCAATCAGTGCTCTTAACTGCTGAGCTCTCTAGCCCTCATGTTCTTAAAAAAAGAATACCCTCTCAAACAAGAGAAATTACTCCACAATAAAACAAAGAGAAATGCTACAAATGTCTGAGACTGGCTATCTTTAGTTTTGTTTTTAATACTCTGAAATTAAAAACTAAAATATATCAAAATTTTTACTTCAAAAATCATTTCATTACATAATATTTTAACTGAAAAATATTTCAAAAGAAGTCTACTACTTTACAATTTTATGCTCAACACACCAGAAATCACACTTTCCACTCGTGAATTTATGTAAATTCACGTAAAAGTAGTAAAAGTGTATTTCACTATTCAATTCCAACTGATTTTATTTCTTTCTCAAAAAGGCACAGAAGGTATATATCAACAGCCTCCACCCTCCAAAGCTGCTGGGTTTGAGGGGGCAGTGGGAGCAAGATTAGTTTGTCCTTCAACTTAAGATAAACCTTCTATACATTATAATACACAGGGAAATTTTTTTCACAAAATTGCCTTTAAAACATAGGGTACATGTCATATTTTGAAGCACATTTTTTGAGAGCTTTTTAATTTTTCAAGAACACCTACATCAAAGTTTCAAATGCTCCCAACTATGAAAAGAGAAATTAACTCATCACAGAAAATAATGGGGCTTATTTATAAAAATTTAAAACTTTCCATTTTTGTCTAGCTTAAGTTTTTTTTTTTTTTTTTTTTCCAAATAGTATCACAGAAACATCTTCAAATCCGGGATCCTTTACTATAAGTCAAAGGGAGTGTTAAAATTCAACTTAACTGTTCTGAGTAGCTGTAAAACAAAATTGGAATCTGTTTAGGGATTCTCTGGAAAATACTGCCGTATTTTGTTTTGCTTGGTTTTTGTTGTTAATTGTGAGTTTTCTTTTGGTTCTTCGAGACAGGGTTTCTCTGTGTAGCCCTAGCTGTCCTAGAACTCACAGAGATCCGCCTGCCTCTGCCTCCCGAGTGCTGGGATTAAAGGCGTGTGCCACCACCACCGCCGCCTGGCCACTGCCATGTTCTTCGTAAAAATTAAAAGTTTACTTTGAAAATTCTGGCACTTGTTTCAAGAAACTGTTTCCTAGAACTATTTTAAACTGGTTTTTAGTCGGGCGGTGGTGGCGCACACCTTTAATCCCAGCACTCGGGAGGCAGAGGCAGGAGGATCTCTGTGAGTTCGAGGCCAGCCTGGGCTACAGAGCGAGTTCCAGGAAAGGCGCAAAGCTACACAGAGAAACCCTGTCTCGAAAAACCTAAATAAATAAATAAATATTAATAAACAAATAGTTTTTAGCGGAGGTGGATGGCCGCATGGTGGGGATAACTCGCGCCTCGAAAGGAGACCAGGAAGAAACGGAAGGAAGCCCCTCCACGCCTGCTTCCTGGGTGGGGGGGGGCGGAGGCGTGGAAGGCTAACCCACACAACCCACCAGAAGGGGAAGACCGACTCCACGCAGCCGGGGGTGCCGTCGAGCTCGCTGCGGCAGGCGGCTCGAGGGCGGCGGGAGGCCGGAGGGTGGGGGGTGGGAAATAGGCCTCAGCCAGGACCACGAACCCTCGAAGTGCGAGCTGCGTGGACGCCGGACGACGACGCCCTGGAGACGGCTGCCCCCTCCCGCTCCCCGCCAGGCCGGAGACTAACCTCACACTTTCCGCCTCCGCCATACCAGCAAAAAGCCGCTGGCCCCACATGCCCGGGGCTCCGCCCGCCCAGCCGCCGCCCTCGCAGCCCGGCCCTCCCTCGGCGGCCGCCGCCCAGGCGCACTTGCAGACGCTTACCGCGCGAGCTTCCGCACCTCGGGGCCCGCACTGCGCCTGCGCGCCGCCGGGCGCTGCGCCATGGCGGCTGCCGCGCGTGCGCAGTCGTCACGTGGCCGGGCCGCCGCGAGGCCTCGAGCGCCGCGAGGCCTTCGAGGCCGCGCACTCCGCCCGCCCTGCATGCGGGCTCCGGAGAAGAATGCGGCGCGGCCCGCGCTGGGAATTTATAGGACGGCTCCCCTCCGCCCCCGTCGGCCAATGGCCGCCTCCTTTCCCCGGGCGTCAGTGACGTAAGGCCGTGGCGTGGGGTCGCGTGGGGCCTCCTCGTTTATGCACGAGGGGATTTAAACTACAAAAGAAAGAGAAAAAAAAAGCCCAAAATTGGGAGAAACCGGATGTCCTTTTCCCAAGGTGGACAAAGAGAATAACTTGCTAAGGGACGGTGTCTTTTTGGAGATCTGTCCATTGCTTTACGCACCTCTCTCCCCGAACCTTCGCGGCCACGGCTAACATGGTGGGGGAGCGGGAGAGTCTTTTTTTTTTTTCCTCAGGACATCAAGAGGGGAAGGGAATGGATGTGGCTGAGTTATCCGGTTACGGGCAAGTAATCCATGTGGCACAAATTGTGCACAGCTGAAAACCATCTCTAGTTGATTTGTTTTGCCAACCTGGGAATTAAACCCAAATCCTCCCGCAAGATCAAACCACTGAGCTACCCCCCCCCCAGCCCTCCAACTAATTGCTAAAGTTTGAAGTAGAATTAGCATAAACTATAGGTATCAGTATTTAATGTTAATAGTTTTGTGTATCGTTGAAGTCATCCCCACGATGAAACATTTCCTTCAGCTTCGAAAGTTTCCTCAAGCCCATTTACAGTAACTTGGCTCTCCTTCCTGTGTCTGGATACTGGTTTCGTTTTCTGAAAGTGTTAACTGGATCATATATAATGATCATTTTATCTGCCTCCTTCAAATGGCATGAGTATTTTAGGGTAATTTCATCTGTTTTCTTCTATGTATCACTAGGTTGTAACATTTTATTCCCATGTACTGGTCTACTGTGGATGCATAACAGTTTTTCTACATTTCTGTGGCTGTAGGGATTGTTTCCACTTTAGAATTGTTTCAGACAAAGTTGCTATGGTCTGCAAGTCTTTGTGTGGACATATGTTTTTCATTTCTTTTGGGTTAATGTCCCCTAGGGGATGTCTAAACGGAATAAGTGTGTAGAAGACATTGCCAGACTGTTTAACAAAGAAGCCACACTAATTTATAATACCACCATCAAAGCGTGATGGCCCCTGTCACAAGTTCCTCTTCCTGCCCTGCTCTGACTGTGACCTCATAAGGATTTTCGAGGGATAGTGAGGATCCTTCCTGTACTGGGTGGTTTTGCATGTCAACCCGACACCAGCTGTAAGGCATTTTCTCATTTAGTGATCAATGGGGGAGGGCCCAGCCTATCTATGGTGGGTGGTGCCATCCCTGGGCTGCTGGTCCTGGGTTCTATAAAAAAGGTGAGCTGAACAAGCCATGGGAAGCAAGCCAGTAAGCAGCTCCCCTCCATGGCCTCAGCATCAGCTCCTGCCTCCAGGCCTGCCCTGTTTGAGTTCCTGTCCTGGCTTCCTTCAGTGGTGGACTGCCATGTGGAAGTGTAAGCCAAATAAATACTTTCCTCCCGGACTTGCTTTATGGTCATGGTGTTTTGTCACAGCAATAGGAACCCTAACTAAGACACTTCCTGTAAGGGATCTGGAATCTCCCTTCCTCCTAGAACCAAGACTGAACTGCCTTGAAACTGGTAAGTAGGTAAGAAACTGTGGAGGTTGGTTGGTTGGTTGGTTGGTTGGTTGTTGTTTTTTCTGTATTCGTTACCAGGACTTATGTGAGCTTTCTGCATGCCATTTACCACAGTTTGGGATTTGGGTTTGTTGTATTATATTTGTTGTGTTTGAGAGATGAGGCAGGAGTAGTTACAAACCTCAAACATCTTGTCTTTCTGTCTTTCCCTTTGGATCATGAACTTAAATTTAATCAGACTCATTCATGCCTTGTTGCCCATTTAGTACTTTAAGCCTCTTGCAGTCAAATTCCACAACTTGATATTCCATTATCAATCTGCTCTGACAGAGTCTAGGACAATGGCTGTATCTTCCACTAATTCTAAATCTGTAGTGGTCAGACCCGATGAGTTCTGTTTCCAGGACATTCTTGGCCATTGCTTGTCTTAAGACCTTAGTGATATCATCCAGGCCTTCCTAGGGAAAATGCAGACTATAGCTTCTCCAGAATTTTTTTTCCAACATACTATTTTTATTATTTGGGAATTTCACACAATGCATCCCAATCACACTTACTTCCCAGTCCCCCTAGACTCACCCTCCCACCCTTGGGCCCTCCCCAATAAAAGAAAAAATACACCAAGTCCAATTTGTGTTGCCCATATACTCATTGGAAAATGTTCAAACTCCCAGTGGCCAGCCCCTTAAAGATAACTGAGTCCTTCCCCAGCCCCAACCCACCCCCACCAGAAATCATCAGCTGTGAAGAGCTATACTTCAGGATCCCTATCACAATTTCTAAGAACTCTCTTCAATGGCTTCCTGTCTAGATGGTGGTGGTGGTGTTGGGTTGGGGTTTTGTTTGTTTGTTCTTTTGGTGGGGGGAGCTGTCACAGAAGCCTTTAATGTCTCTCATTCTCAAGCCTTCTTCAGTCATTGATACCACTGCAAAAGAAGCTTCCTTGCCCATAACAGCCAGCAGCAGCAACATGGACCACAGACAACTCAGCCTCCAGCAGCAGCACAAACCATGGAGGTCTTTCCAGGAGACCCAGTCCAGAAAAGAACCATTCTCCATCTCAGACATCCTGCCATTCCTTGCTCGGAGCCAGGGAAATGGTGTGACTGGGCAGCACTTGCCTGAGCTCCAGGCTGCTGCACACCACCCTGCCAGCTAGCGCTACTCAGCACCAGCGTGCCATGTTCCCACACCTGAGGCCACCGCTGTGTCTGTAGTGCTGCCTCTTCCCACCTGGCATCTTTTCCACCTCCCCATCCATCATTTATTCACTGAAGTGGAACTGCAAAGTGCAGTGTGTCACACAGTGTATATATTTACCCAAAGAACTGTACATGCAAATACTTACTGCAGTGAGTCATTGGTCTGGTTCCAGGTTTCTGGTTTCCGAAGCACCATGTATACTGGACTATCACTGAGACTCATCTCAGATATCCTGTTCTTGCCCAGAGTCAGGGTGACCTTGCAGGGTCAGCACCTTGAGGTTGGTTGGTCCTTGCCTCCTGGCAGGCAGAGAACTGGCCTTACTCAGCAGTGACAAGTTCTTTGTCCACAACAGCCATGCTGCTCCTCCTGTTTTTAACACTCTCCCACCCCTGAGTTTCTGACCCCTTTATTCGGTATTATGCCAAATAACTTCTGGAACTCCATACAGATATTCTATATCCTCTGCACACCATCCCTACAGTCTCTTAGGACCAGTTGCAGGCACTTTTGTCAGAGTTCAGATGGCGTATCGGTATGAGAGCTTCCACCTCATCCTTTCCTACCAAACTTCATGTTCCTTTTTCCTCCTACTCTTTGATCCAGCATAGTCTCAAGATCTGCTCTCAGACATGTTTCCTGGGTTCCAGCCAACATCCTTAGACCAGAATCTGCAGTCCATTCAGGCCGTAACTACTCTCCTGTGGAAAGACTATTTCCTGGTGGGGTATACTAAGACCTGATCCTGATTATTAATTTGGAGTCAGTGAAAGGTAGCAGGAGTGGATTTTGAGAATGACAAGTGTCACTTTGTCATGCAACTGCCTTGGGTTATTTTTTAATTAAATTTTTACTACATTTAGGTGTATGTATGTATGTGTATATATGTGCTATAACAGTAGGTGTCCAATACATTTATACACAATGGGCAACTTGGTAAGACAATGTAAAAAAATCAAGTGATTTTATTAGAAAGAGGCTTATAATTTTAAAATATAATTTTTAGTTAAAAACATAAGTTAACATTCCAAAGCTTAAAAAGTAAAAACTAATGGTTTTAACTTTCCATTTTGAATGAAAATCTGACCCATATGTATTTGTTTAAAGCCTATAATAATACCCTTAATTTTTAAGATAGCCTATGAAAGTTAAATTATGATAAACTAAAAATATCTATTGTACTTTCAGGGTTTTAATCATATGAAAATAACATTATAACTCACTGAGAGAGAGGAAAGGCGTACACATGCTGAGGCAGCAGGACTATGACTTCAAAGCCAGGCTAGGCTACACGGTGGACTATTTAAAAAGCATTGAAAGTGCTAAGTCGTGAATTCTGACAAATTTCATTTCACTTGTTTCAATAAGCTAAGCAAAATTCAAAAGACATATGTATACATTAGAAATTGCATAGGCTGAGAGAAAATAAATTTAAATAAGTAGAAGATGCGTCCGGATGGCGGCTTCAATCTGTCCGACAGTCTTCAAGAAGGCTTTGTACCTGCTGGCGACAGAGCTTTTCCTTTCCGCTTAGCAGCTTTTTCCATTTTTAGCTGTAAATTTAAAACATTTACTGATGAAATTTTTAAATTATCCTAAATAAAGGCTGTACATACCTCATTAGTCATGCCTTATTTAGCATAGCCACACCAAAGTTATTAACTGCTGAACACTAACGCATTCTTTAAATGATTGGCTTTAGCTTTTCAGGAGTTTGATAAGAGGAATATTATATAAGTGAATATTGCCTTGGATAAAAATAAATTTGAATGTCACTGAAGTATTTCTAAATGCTTAAAATCTTGATGGTACTTCCGGCCTATGCTTCTTCCCTGCAGTTACAGAATAAACCTAATTCAGCAGGATCATCTGTCAACACCAGCACCGTTAAGGGTGAGTTCCTAGGATTCCAAAGCAGGGGACCATAAGTGGCAGCTGTCTAACTTGGAGAAACACGAGCCTTTCCATGACAGTAGGAACTCTGGGACTCCCCATAACACAGGCACACCTACTTCTTCGTCATCACCATTCACAACAACTCCCAGGCACAATATCTGCCTCAAACTTTCAAGGAGACAAAAAATAAAGGGCCCAAAGTGGAAACAGGACCTTGAGCTTAAGTGACAGAAGTCATATCAAGAAGCCAAGGGGAAATGGAACAGGGATAAATATGGTCAAGTAAATTATATACATGTATGAAATTCTCAAAGAATAAAAAAATTAAGGAAACCAGAAAAAAAGTCAGGAAGAAGGTGTTGCTGAGCGGCACAGCATGGGGCTAGCAAGTACCAAGACTTGGGTATGATTTCCAGCAGAAAGGAGGGGACGAGAAAGAGCAGAACAGAACAGGAGGTACAGAAGGGGAGGAGGAAGGAGGGAAGAAAAGGGGCGTGAGGGAGAGAAACTAGCTGGAACCCAGTGAAACCAGTTTACCGTATCTGTCAAATTACAAGTGATAAATTGCCAGTAGTAAAGTCCAGGTAACCCATCTTCCCTTTCCCCTTCATCCTCTTTGGTTGACACCTCACTCAGACACCACACCCTCTTATCACTCACACCATCAGGTCATTTGAAGGGCTCTGAAGAATGCCCCATTCAAAGGCAACATTATAGGAACTTTTCAGTGGGGGGGGGGCAGTAAGAAGGAGTTGGTTTGGTTTGGTTTGGATTTGGGTTTTCAAGACAGGGTTTCTCTAGCAGCCCTGGCTGTCCTGTCCTGGAACTCACTCTGCAGCCCAGGCTTGCCGAGAACTCAGATATCCGCCCGCCTCTGCCTCCCAAATTCTGAGATTAAAGGCTAGTTTTGGTTGGTTGGTTGGTTTTTAATTCTCAAAGTCATAGGCTTCATAATGGCGTTTTGCATGTGTATTTTGTTTATCCTTCTCCCCATCCCTGTCTCCCCTCCTGCTGGGCCCCTTCCTCCCCAGTAACCCCTCTGCTTTAATGTCACCTGTATTCACCCTCTTTCTGGTTCTCTTGTTCTAAACAGAACATTTGAATCCTACCTCTTTCTTTTCATTTGTTTTGTTTCTTTAACCACAGTACAGATACTTCTCAGGATTCTTCAAAGGTTTAAGTAAAATCAAATATATAGATGAGTATTTCCTAAGCACTCGGTAAGGTAGGTGTGGTGGTTTGAATGAAAGTTCCCAGGAGTCTCAGGCATTTGAGTCCTGTTTGGGGAAGATTAGGAGGTGTGGCCTTGCTTGTGGAAGTGTGTCACTGGGGACGGGCTTTAAGGATTCACAGCATTTTGCGTTAGCTCTCTCTGCCCCCTGCTCGCAGTTGGCGGTGTGAGCTCTCAGCTGCTCCTGCCACCCTGCCTTCACTCCCTATAATGGGCGCCACCCTCTAGAACTCAGGTGAGCCCAGTTACTTTCTGTTAAATCGCCTTGGTCATGATGTTTTATCACAGCAATAAAAAGAATGATACTACACGAGGCATGTGGCATATACCTACAGTTCCAGAACTTGGGGAACGGAGGCAGGAGGATGGCAGTTCAAGGTCAGTCTCTCAAATGTACTGAGTTTGATGTCACACTGAGCTACCTAATACCCTGGTCCTCCACCCCTCCCCAAAAATCAATCTGTAGATAAGTGCTCAACAACTGCTAGACTTTTTTTTTTCATTTCATTTAAGGCTAAGTGTTCGATTCTTAGTGATATGGGGGTGGGGGCTCATTTGAAATACTATTTCACAAAGCCAGGCAAAGTGGCACACACAGAACTCCCAGCACACTAGAGGCTGAGGCCAGATGACTCTAAGTTCACAGCATTAGCATGTAGAAGACGCTGCTCAAAACAAATTAAACTTAAGAAAGTTGTTGAAAGACAAACAGTACTTATCAGCTATCCATGCAGTAAGCTAAAAGGCAAGCTATCTCTTTCCCAGACCCTGCCCTGCTTTTCTAAATGCCCCAACACGAACAAAGTGTCTTGCCCCTAGCAGACTTTGGTACTAGTTTCCTAAGTAAAATTCTTTCTTGGGGAAAAGAGACCAAGTCTTATCAAAACAGAAGAAAATGATTTAACCTGATGCATAAAGTAAATACCTTACCAATAATCTCCAAAAGCAGGCAGTAAACCATGTTCGCACAAAAGCTT
The DNA here is from genome assembly GCF_004664715.2 of Peromyscus leucopus. Classification (NCBI taxonomy): domain Eukaryota; kingdom Metazoa; phylum Chordata; class Mammalia; order Rodentia; family Cricetidae; genus Peromyscus; species Peromyscus leucopus. The sequence goes on along the minus strand of NC_051065.1, from coordinate 67,324,502 downwards.
CGACTGTCAAAGCCAACTCCTACTAACCATTAAGAGTCCCCATATCAGTGTTGCAAATAGCGAAGGACAGAGGCAACACATAGCCTTGCCCTTGAACGAGGCCCTGAAACATCCAACCCAGCTTCCTACTCATCCCTTTTGTTCAGTGGTTTTGGAGTACAGAGTAAGTACTAACCACATGCATGGTTCATGCCAGCTCAAAGGAAAGCATTCAATGTGGACTTCTTACTTTCATTATTCCATTAATTACATTGCAAAGTGTTTAAAAACTGTGTCAGGAAACAATTCATCACATGGGCTTAGAGAACTCCATCTCTACCTGCCAGCAAACAAATACCACTGGCATGCTTTCAACACAGCCAACACTATTCAGGCCCATTTGGGGGGGTGGGGCACAAAAGGAGTTTTAGAACCCAGAAAAACTAAAATTAACCTGTAAGTGTGGGTCCCCATAATGAAGACTGATTGGATTGTAAGTCCTGCCCCTAATGGTACTACAAAAGCCGCCTTTTAATTCCAACTCGCCTCTCAGGGCTTCAGCTATGTGTTTCCCTTTGCTATGCCCCCAAGTGTTTGAACCCCTGCCCAACTCACGTGCTGAACCCGGTCACTGATGACAGCGGGGGAGTGTGAACTTGCGGCGGTAGGCTGGTTATGAAGGTAAGTACTCAGGAGCACAGTTGGTGTCAGTGAAAACGATGCCAGAGAGCTGCCTTACCTCGTTCACGGCCACACGGCAAGAAGGTACCAACTATGGACCAGAAGGCAGCCCTCACAGGACACCCAATCTGCAAGCACCTTGATCTCAGACTTCCTGGCCTCAAAAACTTGGTAAGCTTCTACTGTTTAGAAGCTACTTAGTTTATGGCATTTTGTTAAAGCAGCACGAACAGAGCTTTCCAAAAGGACTTTCTACAATGACGAAAAGGATTTATTTCTTTGCAGTCCAGGTAGAGGTTGCCAGACACTGGTTACTGAGCACGTAAGCCATGGCTAGTGTGACTGAGGAACATTTAAACTTACACAGTCACGTGTGGTTAAGTGATTATGGCACAGACAGAGACAGTTTCTGTCACTACACAATGTCCCACCATTTACCTCTGCCTTCACTGTGTCCAGGACACCCCTTCCCAACTTCAGAGGCTACACTGTGTCCAGAGTGCCCCTTCCCAACTTCAGAGGCCTACACTGTGTCCAGGACACCCCTTCCCGACTTCAGAGGCTACACTGTGTCCAGGACACCCCTTCCCGACTTCAGAGGCTACACTGTGTCCAGGATACCCTTTCCCGACTTCAGAGGCTACACTGTGTCCAGGACACCCCTTCCCCGACTTCAGAGGCCTACACTGTGTCCAGAGTGCCCCTTCCCAACTTCAGAGGCTACACTGTGTCCAGAGTGCCCCTTCCCAACTTCAGAGGCTACACTGTGTCCAGGACACCCCTTCCCGACTTCAGAGGCTACACTGTGTCCAGGGTGCCCCTTCCCGACTTCAGAACCCCCCATCCCCATCTTCAGGATTCCTCATGGGCCAGCTGAGATAATCCTGTTTCTCTTTTCACTTCCTGTGCTCTTGCATGGAGAATTTGTTGACCATTCTACTTCTACATCCTCCCTTACACAGTGAGCTTAGCGAGGCGTCACGTGAGGGACAAGAGAAAGGCAAAGGAGAGTCTTACCTCTGTGCAGTTTCAGTATACTGTGTACACTGACGAGGTACAGTGTGGGTCACCATCAGCCTGAGACGCACGATGATTCCACTAAGGAGTTAGCATATCTATCACCTGTACCATCTACCACTTCTTTGTTTTAAAGCCCTTCAAATCCTCTCTGCTCGCCTCTTCGAAGTACCCTGGTGTGCTACAGAGCATCAGAATGTGTCCCTCCTAACCAGCTGCACTCCTGCACCCATTAACCAGCCTCTCCCCTGACAATTACTTCTTTAAAAAATCCTTAAATCGTGTATAAAAAATTCAAGATACACATACCTTAAAAATATACAGATGGTTGATGTTTATTTTACTTCTGTATTTAATCAATATTTATGAATTTCATGAATCAAATGGTAGATTAGTCCTATTTACCTATCAGTGCTATTTCTATCTGAATTGTTCTAAGGACACTTCAAAGCCTGATACCAGCTATGAGTTAAACCTTTACAGACTATTTTCAGGATGCTGCACATACAAGATCTAATCTTTCAGTGGTGTCGATGCTTCAAGTAAAACCTGATGCAAGTAAATTTCCGCAAACACTTACCTTTTCCTGGTATCGCCTTTCAAAGTAGGCCATATCATCCTCGTCAGGTTTCCTTAAGGAAGAATTCTGAGTGCTTGGACCTGCTAATATGAGGGGAAAAAAATCCAAGTTGTGCATTTAAAACATTACATGTCCCCCAAAAGAAGGTGGAGAGGAGGCAGAACTCCTTTATACCTAGTTTATTATTCAAGTAATAATAGTTTATTATTCAAACCAGAAATGACCTAATGGTCCTCATATTAAATTCTTTCTTAGCAAGAATTCCATCACAAAACAAAAGTAATTTCCAGTGGCAAACATTCTCCAAATATTCAACTGGCTCTTATTAAATAAAACCACACAGGTATTCCATATGAGTAACCTAGAGTTAAGCACTGAGAGGCAGAGGTAGGAAGAGTTAAAACTGGAGGCAAGCCTAGGCTACCTATATAGCAAGTTCCAGGCTAGCCTAGGCTACAACACAGTATCAGAAAGTAAAACAAAGGGACAACAGATGGTTTGATCCTCCACATACACACACACACACACACACACACACACACACACACACACAGAGCAAGTAGTCCTCTGACCTCCAAATCTACAACTACCACTACTACCACACAAACACACACACAGGCATGTACGCACACACCCAAGCACACAAATACACTTATTTCCCAACTATTTTTTAGAATGTAACTAGAAATCCATGTTATACTTTATGAGATAATATACAGGACTGTACACTATTGAGGCTGTCTATAGGCAACCATAGAAATGATACTAACTGCTTTGGAAAGTTCCAGAACTAAAATAGTTTTAGCCATCTCTCATCGTGTTTATTTTGTAAAATTAACCAATAGCTGCTTTATGTTCTGAAAGGAATTTAAACTTGTTTTTGTGTATGTCTGGGCGATCGCTAGGGGTTGGGTGGGACTCTCTGCACAGCCCCCAGGTTCCTCAGAATTGCAACATTCCCTCCAAATTGAAACATTGCCGGTAGGAGGGAGGGGGAGGCTTTTCCTCTACACCCTCAGAGGAAAATAAGAGGTAAACAAAAGGTCACCAGTGGGGGAAAATAAGAATTCCCAAGACTCTCCCAGCAGTGGAAAAAAGGAGGAAACAGTTGCTCCGGACAGAGGCAGGCCAGCTGTGGAAAGAGATTCCCGGGTGTGTGCAGCTTTTCAGAGCTGAGGTCTCTCTGGAAATGCAACTGCTTCTGAGTTATCCCTGCTCCTCACCACAATCCTGTTAGTAACCCCAGTAAAAACTCATGAGTTCACTAAATTGGACACTGGTGCAATCCTTACTCTGGTCTGTTGCCTGGGTAGCAAATCAAAGTTCTATATTGTTACTACACCCAAAAATACTTGTTGTAACTTCATTACCATCTGTTAGTGTTTCTGGAGAAGAAGTAGATGGCATTTGCCAGGCTCTTAGGAATGGGTGGTCCATGGCTGAAACTGGAGCATTCAAAACTTCAGCTGAGGGTGCACCTGGAAACAGAGGATATGGAGAATGGAGATCAAATCTCTATTCATGAGGATACAAGCAATTCATCTCTTCTACTGTGAAGTAGATCAGAACATCAGCAGATTTGTTAGGGAAAAGTCCGGTGCATTTTAGCTGGCTACAGTAGTACACGCCTATAATCCCATACTTAGGTAGTGAGACATTAGACCTGTTTGAAGAGCACATTGAGACCTCAACTCAAAAACAAAAAAACAAACAAACAAACAAAAAAAAGCAACACCACCAAATGCAAATAAGTAAACAAACAGGAATCTTTATTTTAAATTATTTTTATTTTCAGTGTATGGGTGTTTTGCTTGCATGTACGTCTGTCTAATGTGTATGCCTGGTGCCCAGGCGTTACAAACAGTTGTGAGCTGCCATGTGGATTCTGGGAATCAAACCCAGGTCCTCTGAAAGAGCAACCAGTGCTCTTAAACACTCAGCCATTTCTCCAGACGAAGGAATTTTTATTTTAAAATTTTTATTTGCCACACAAAGAAAAACATCGCTTTAAAAAAGTGTTTTTGCATTTCTCAGAAATTTTTGCCCTGAAGGAAAAAATGTTAGTTGCTACTGTAACTATATCAGGAAAGAAGTATCAGACCTAATGCAGTCATGAAACACTAAACCAAAGCTGAGCTTCTGACCCACTCCTGGCTAGAGAACCAGTGAGCTGCCCAGTGTTTGTCAACTGGACACAAACCAGAGTCCTCGAGAAGAGGGAGCATCTCCTGAGGATTGCCTCCATCACACTGTCCTGGGGGCACGTCTGCGCAATGCTTCCTAATTAGAATGATTGATGGGGCTGGAGAGATGGCTCAGTGCTTATGAGCATTGCTCTTCCAGAGGATAAGCTCAATTCCCAGAACCCATATCAGGTAGTTCATAAAAGCCTGCTAACACCAGCTCCAGGGAATCTAAGGCCCTCTCCTGGCCTCCAAAGGTACCTGTATGCTGACACACACATACACCAAAAATTTTTTTTTTTTTTTGGTTTTTTGAGACAGGGTTTCTCTGTGTAGCTTTGCGCCTTTCCTGGAACTCACTCTGTAGCCCAGGCTGGCCTCGAACTCACAGAGATCCGCCTGCCTCTGCCTCCCAAGTGCTGGGATTAAAGGTGTGCGCCACCATCACCTGGCTTACCAGCTTAAATTTATTTTTTAAAAAAAAGAAATGATTGGCTGGGCAGTGGTGATGCTCACCTTCAATTCCAGCACTCGGAACGGAGAGGCAGGTGAATCTCTGAGTTCAAGGCTAGCCTGGTCTACAGAGCAAGTTCCAGGACAGCCAGAGATGCAGAGAAATCTTGTCTCAAAAAGAGAGAAATAAAAAATGATTGGTGTGCGAGAGCCCAGCCCACTGTGGGTGGTGTCACCCCTGGGCAATGTCCTGGGTTGGTTATGTATTTGGAGGTTTTTTGGTTTGATTTTGTTAAATGGGGGGGGGGTGTCTATGTAGTCCTGGCTGTCCTGGAACTCACTATGGAGATTAGGTTGTCCTCAAACTCACAGAGATCCCCCTGCCTCTTCCACTCCAGTGCTAGGATTAAAGGCGTGCATCCTCCTACTCGAAGGTCCTGGGTTGTAAAAGGTAGATCGAGCCATGGGAAGCAAGCCAGGAAGGCATTCTTCCAGCCTCCGCTTCAGTTCCTGCCTCGAGGTTCCAGGGTGGCCTCATTCGAGGATGGATTATCACCTGCAGCCCTTCCCTCCCCAAGTTGTTTGGGGGCAATGTTTTGTGAGAGTTGACAGAAAAGCAAAGCAGGACAACCAAGTATGAAAAAGGAAGGAAGTTCTTTCTTCAATGAACAAGGAAACATACACTACCCTCAAACTACAAAGACCAACTGCTAAGGGCATTAACTCTTCAACCAAAAAGAAGGAAGCTACAGAGAAATATATAAAACCATCCTATCTCCCTCACAAACCACCTCCTTGGAAATGAACTTTCAATCTAACTGGCTGACAAGCTAGTCTTAATCTCCTCAAGTGCACAGCACAGAAAAACTGCTCATTCTTCCAATTCCTTCCCCTGCCTGTCTCCACCACTGCCTCCTGCGACTCTGGGGACACGAGAGGCTTAGTCGAGTTGGGCCTGTCCATCCTCAATGGCTGCATGGGTTCCTGGTCTCCAGCATTAATGGCTGGCCTCGTTGGTAATTTGGTCTGGTCCTGGTGGTCTCCCATTTGCTCTCATTGCAAGTGCAGATTCTACCATGCTCCGACACCTGTCGCTTCCCATCCCGAATCCACCTCCAGCTATGCTCAGGGTCACCTGAGTCCCACTACAATAGACTGCATGGCAGACCCATCTCACAGCTCAGCTGTCTGCCAAGCCCTCCTGAGAGCTGGAAATTATGGACTGCTTCCACATCATAAAGGAATCAAGTCCCAGCCAGAGAGCGGCGTTATCTAGAACTCTACATGGCTCAGAGCAGAAGCCTCTCTATCCCTGGGTTCTCCTTCAAACAGGACAGAACCTTCTGCATCTCCTCTCCTCACACACCTCTCCTTACCACCCCCTTCCCTCATGGGGTCTGGGGGTTTGAGTAAGAATGGATCATGTTTGAACATGTGTCCCCGGTTGATGAAACTGTTTGGGAAATATTAGGAGGTGTGATCTTATTGGAAGAGGTCTGTCACTGGGAATGGGCTTTGAGGTTTCAAAAGGCCATGACATCCCCAGTTAGCTCTCTGCCTCCTAGCTGTGGCTCTAGATGTGAGCGCTCATCTATTCCTACAGCCAGGCCTTTACTCCCCCACCATGGACTCTAACCCTCTGGAACCATAAGCCTGAATTAAACTTTCTTTCGTAAGTTGCCTAGGAAATCGTGTTGTATCACAGCAACAGAAAAGTAGGACAAGGGCCAAGATGAAAGGTTTTCTTTCTTTACACTGCAGTGACTTGAGGGGTAAATATTAGAAAGGCCAAGATGCCAGTTCACCACCACTATTCAGATGGTTGGAAAACTACTAATAAAAGGATTGGAAACAGTTGGGCGGGGGGCGGGGGGGGGGGATCATTATTTGCACACTATACTGAAAATCTATCTAAAACTCCCAAGTTTGGGATCCCACAGGATAGTAGGACTCCAAAAAGTTGTCTGGGCTCCACATGTGCTCTCATACAAAAACACACATGCCTACATATACATACACACAATACATAAATGTAATTGTTAAAAATTTTTAAAGATTAAATAGAAATCATAAGAATCGTGTGGGCCTTTTAAAAAGTAATTTCAGAATTCCACTTGTCTGTAAAGAAAGGCAAAAATAAATGAAGATAAAATATTATAAATTACCAGTTCTTTCTATAGTAATCTGCACATTCAATGTGCTATTAATTAAAATATTGCAATGTTTTTATTTTAAAAATTGGGCCAAATTTCTGAAAAATTTTAAAATTAGGCCAGGAATATTCTGAAATAGTAAGATTAAATCATAGATGAATTCATTTATTTACTGGGCCTACAATAACGGAGATAATATGGTCATACAGAAAGAGACAAGAATGAGGCAGACCTAGGAGTACAGAGCAATCACAAGGCTGCACCCAGTCCTCGCTGGTGAGGAAGAGCAGCAGATGTAACGTCTCCACTCCTCACGCGGATGACGGGAAAGGCCGCTTTCCCCCACCCCCAGCCCTGCTATAACAGAACACATGGGATCCTGAGAAGTGGTTGGGACAACGCAGAGCCGTGCAAAGAAAGCGTCAACCTTCATCATCGTCGTTGCTGCACTTGCAGTTGGGTTTTCTGAAGCTGTTACAGGAACCTAAGAAAATCCTGTACGTTCAATCTACAGAAAAATTATGACTATATAAAATAAAAAATACATAAAAGGATCATAATTTTGACAGATGAACACAAACAGGAGGAATGTTAAATATCAAAGCCTACCGTGACACAATAAAAAACTGAGTATACATGATACAGGCACACAACAAGTACGGACAGACTATGACAGCATCTCTGATCATTTGAGGAAGAATGGCAGCCATCAATTTGAACAAAAACTGAGTTAGCACCGGAGACCATTTCCTAAATAAAACACCGACAGCACAGACCCTGAGCACAACCATTAATAAATGGGACCTCTCGAAACTGAGAAGCTTTTGCAGGGCAAAAGACACAGTCAATAAGACAAAAAGACAGCCAACAGATTGGAAAAAGATCTTCACCAACCCCACATCTGACAGAGGATTGATCTCCACAATATATAAAGAACTCAAGAAACTAGACATCAAAACACTGAACAGTCCAATTAAAAAATGGGCTAAAGAGCTAAACAGAGAATTCACAAAACAAGAACTACAAATGGCTGAAAGACATTTAAAGAAATGCTCAACATCCTTAATCATCAGAGAAATGCAAATCAAAACGACTCTGAGATACCACCTTACACCTGTTAGAATGGCTACAATCAAAAACACCAATGACAACCAATGTTGGAGAGGATGTGGAGCAAAGGGAACACTCCTCCACTGTTGGTGGGAATGTAAACTTGTACAACCACTGTGGAAATCAGTATGGCCGTTTCTCAGAAAATTAGGAATCGAACTACCTCAAGACCCAGCCATCCCACTCTTGGGCATCTACCCAAGGAATGCTGATTTATACCATAAAGATACATGCTCAGCTATGTTCATAGCAGCACTATTTGTAATAGCCAGAACCTGGAAACAACCTAGATGCCCATCAACGGAAGAATGGATGAAAAAAATGTGGTACATATACACAATGGAGTACTACTCAGCAGAGAAAAACAATGAAAGCATGAAATTTGCAGGCAAATGGATGGAACTAGAAAAAATCATCCTGAGTGAGGTAACCCAAACCCAGAAAGACAGTAATGGTATGTACTCACTCATTGGTGGATTCTAGATATAAAATAAAGAACAATCAGACCACAACCCATAGAACCATAGAGGCTATATATATATATATATATAGCATGGAGGTCCCTAGGACGACTGTGGCATATAATAAATTTCAGTTTTACTCAATTATTGAAAAAAATAGCCAAATGAATGGAAACACATGAACTATGAACCAAAGGCTGAGGGCTCCCAGCTGGATCAGGCCCTCTGAATAGGTGAGACAGTTGATTGGCTTGATCAGTTTGGGAGGCAACTAGGCAGTGGGACCAAGTCCTGTGCTCATTGCATGAGTTGGCTGTCTGAAACCTGGAACTTATGCAGGGACACTTGGCTTAGTCTGGGAGGAAGGGACTGGACCTCCCTGGACTGAGTCTACCAAGTTGATCACAGTCCTCGGGGGAGGACTTGTCCTGGAGGAGGTGGGAATGGAGGGTGGGCTGGGGTAAGGGGAGGGCGTGGGAGGGGGAGAATAGGGGAACCCATGGCTGATATGTAGGACTGAATGATATTGTAAAATAAAAAATATATATCCAAAAAAAAAAACTGAGTTAGATGTAATATCTCACATGTTCATAAGAAGAAATTCCAGATTCATGAAAAAAAGAAACTATACATTAAGATAAAGTGAAGAGATGTACATTTATAAAAATCAAAATGAGGCCAGGCGGCGGTGGCGCACGCCTTTAATCCCAGCACTTGGGAAGCAGAGGTGGGCAGATCTCTGAGTTTGAGGCCAGCCTGGTCTACAGAGCGAGACCCAGGACAGGCTCCAAAGCTACACAGAGAAACTCTGTCTCAGAAAATAATAATAATAATAAAAATAAAAATGGGGAAAAATGGAACAGGAAAACCTAGTTACAAGCTTTAAAAAAAAATCTTAACATCAGGAGCTGGGGAGATGGTTCCTGTCAGAGAGCAAGAGCCTACTGCTCTTCCAAAGGATGTGAGCCCTGTCCCCAACACCAAGTCAGCTGGCTCACAGCTGCCTGTGACTGCAGCTCCCGGGGATCTGTCACCTTCTTCTGGCCCCCACAGGCACGCTCACGGACATATACACACAAACACACCAACACATAAATAAGAATAAAATCATATCCTTAATGTGGAAATCAAATGGTAAATGACAGTGGAGAAAAATATCGGCAGAATAAATAAAAGATTATTAGTGACATTAACATTTAAAGGACTTGATGTAGGTCAGTGAGAGAAGATGGAAAAGGAAAGAGAAGGAAAAATGGAGCAGGGAGAGGAGAAAGAGCAGGAGCGTTACAATAGCAGGTCGAACACAACAGAGTAACAAGTAACTGTATCATATCAAACAAGTGTCATCCAGCTACTTCAGTAAATAGGGGCATGGACTCAGGTTTGGATTAAGTATTGCACACACAATCATCTTTTCTTTGATGCTGTATAGGTTTTTTATATAACAATATGTTGTATAGTGCAACAGATTTTTAAAAATAAAAACCAAATAAGGGAACTTTTTCTGGAAAAACAAAAAACAAAAAATATGACTATAAAATGCTAACTAAGGCCCAGCAACTGTGGCCCAGGCCTTTAATCCCAGCCCTCGGGAGGTTCAAGTCCAGCATGGTCTACTGAGTGAGTTCCAGGACAGCCAGAGCTGTTACACAGAGAAACCCCGTCTCAAAAAACCAAAACAAAGGGGTATCGTTACTGTTGGCATGTGCACCTCGTGCCAAGCTCACACTCCAGTGTTTTCACTTACCAATGCCGCTGTCATCCAAGCGCATGTAGCCTTCTGCCAATGAGCTGAAACCCGTCAGGCCTCCCATGGCTGCGTAAGGAACATCCTGCCCCACTGGTTTTCCCTGAGCCAGCCTTTCTTGCCGGGTTTCCACCACCGTGTCATGGGCGTACGCGGGCTGGCCACAGGGGCAAGTGAAGCAGCTGCGGAAGCCTGAACACTTGAAGCCTGAATTAAGGCACAAAGGGGCACAATGTCAAGAATAAACGCTAAACCGCCCACCCTGAGACATTCATCTTAGCCAAAGCCAGCCAAGGGTAGGTCCTCGGACCCTGGACCTCTTATCTCGGGCCACTGCTACTGTTACAGATGCTGCAGTGGTCCAGGGGGTGCACACTGAAGCGGGGGGGGGGTGTCAAAAACCAACTGGGCCCAAAGGACACTGAGGTTAAAAACTGGAGTGCCAGAAAATACAGACCCTCTCCTCAAAAGCTACATTAGAGCTGAGCACTGTGGTAAATTCCTGGAAGCTAAGCACCCTGAAGGCTGAGACAGGAGGATCACAACTCTCAGGCCAGACTAGTCTACACAGCAAAACCCTGCCTCTAAAAAAATGAAATAAATAAAGGCTGGAGAGATGGTTCAGTGGATTAAAAGCACATACTGTTCTTGCAGAAGACCTGGGTTCAGTTCTCAAGACCTATATGGTGGCTCACAACTGCCTGTAACTCCAATTCCAGGGAATCAAATGCCCTCTTCTGGCTTTTACCAGCACCAGGTGCATGCATACACACACACACACACACACACACACACACACACACACAATTTTTTAAAGCAGCCACATAGAAATGGAGACCAGAATATATAATACAAAATCTTTACCTGCTCATACCACTTATACCTGTGTACAGGACCAAAGCTCCTAAATTTTATACAACTAATTCCATCCATACTTGGCAGATGAAACACATTTACTCCTGCTATTGTCAGTAAAAATGTTTCTCCAGTTGAGTATCCTTTATCCAGAATGCTCAAAGTCAGAAATGCTCCAAATCTGTTTTTGGATTTGGAATTGCAACATGTAGAATTTACTGGCTGAGCACACATAGTCAGAAAATCTGAAATGTTTGTCAGGTTGTTGCATCTTTTTTACTTATAAAATCCCTCTTTTAAAAGTCTGTAAAGAATAAATTTAGGGCCGTGGGTGTCGCTCTGTGGTAGAGGGCTTGCCTGGCATTCATGTGAACTTAGGGTCAATCCCCAACACCAAAACCCACCGCAAAAAGGCACCAGGTTGATTAAACTCTCGTTATTAAAAACACTTTTATCATCTCTAGGTTCATTTATTTTATTTTTTGTGTGTGAGTGCTTTGCCTGAATGCATGAATGTGCACAGTGTCTGTGCCTAGAAATGGCTGTAAGCCCTCACGGAGGAGCCGGACCTGAACCTGGGACCTCTACAAAAACAGCCAGTGTTTTCCCTGCGGAGCCATCTCTCCTGTTCCTGACACTTTTAATCAGAGCTGGAGAGACTGGCTGCTCTTCTGGAGGACCTGGGTTTAATTCCCAGCACCCACACGGCAGCTCACAACCACCTATAACTGCAGTTCCAGCAATCTGGCACCCTCCTCTGGCCTCCACACACACCAAGCACACGTGTGGTGCACAGACGTGCATGCAGACAAAACACCCATACACCTTAAATTAAACTTAATTTAAAAACTTTAAAATAAAGTGGTGTCTAGTAACTCTTTAAAAATCTATCCCTATTACTTAAATTATTTAAATTCTATAACACTGAAGTTTATTATTATAAATCATACCAAGGACTGAGTATCTACCCATTGAATTTTGCTTTGTAGCTAACTAAACTGTGCATGCTGGAACTCACAGGCATTGCATATGAAGCCAAGCGCAGGGCTGTGCTGGTCAGCGAAGTGTTTGCAGCTGCAGCGAACAGGCTGGGTACCATTCTGAGGGACGTACTGGTAAGCCTTGCACCGGCACCCGGGCACCCGGCAAGGCAGGTCAATGGGGCGCTGCTGGGGAAGCGTTTCAAAGTCCGTTTTATGCTGTTTATACCTTTAAAAAATAGAAACACAAACACAATTTGGAGAGTGTCGAACATTACATAACTGTCTATTAAATGCACATGTAATTATTTTGATTCTGTTTTTATCTTTTGTTATTTGTACTAATAAGGTAAAAGTAACGGCTTCCACACTCAGCATTTCTATCCACTTTGGACAGTAGTATTCACTTCTTCCGATTTTAATTTTGGGCTATTTAAGAAGTTTCACAATCGTATAAAGAAATCTAATTCCCTTAAAATACTGGTCATTGCAGTTCTTTGGTCTGGATTAAAAAGTTCCTTTTGTGGGGACTACTGGAGATCAAACCCAAGGCATCATGTATGTTCAGCAAATGTTCCACTACTAAAATAGAACCAGTCACACAAAACAGCTCTTTATTTAAAAAAAAAAAAAAAGCTTTCTTTTTTTAAATGCTTTCTATCAAGTCAGGTGTAGTGTAGTGGTATACACTCGTAATTTCAGCATTCAGAAAGTGGAGGCAGGAGGATCATGAGTTCGAGGCCAGCCTGGACTGTACAACAAGACGCTGTCCAAAGACTCGGGTGTGAGGGGAGTGGTGAGATGACTCGGAAGGAAAAGCTGTCTGCTGCCAAGACCGACGACCTCATTCTGATAACCGCGCCCCTCAGGTTGTCCTCTGCAGCACACCCACGCTGTGTCGTGGCATGCCTGTGTGCTGGGCGTCCCCTCCCCGCCCTCTCACACACAGACAGACACACACACACACACAGACAGACACACACACACACACACAGACACACACACACACACACACACACACACACACACACACACGGTAAAATGATATAAAATTCCTAAAGCTAGGTAGAGCGCTCACCTACTATGTACAAGGCAGTGAGTATCCTAGCACACCAAGGAAACTACAGAGGCCTGTGAGATGCCTCAGTGGATGAGGGACCTGCTGCCAAGCCGGATGTCTTGAGTGTGATCTTCTGGACCCACTGACCTCCACAAGTGTCACACACAAACATGCAAGCATACATACATACTGGACAAATATAAATGTAAGGTTTTTTAAAAGAATGGTTTTCATCAAAAGGCATCAATTAAATTTATTTTTATGCCTTGCTATCTAAACCTGAAATAAGTTTAATAAAATTTTAATATTATTTCCTTAACTATAATTTAATTTTTAACTTTCAATAACAATATGAACTAATGATATTGATAAAATATTTTAAGTTGTATGTTTTTACTTTTGCATACACATAAAATAATCTTTTAATTTTTGAAAAGAGTACTACAAAACAACCAATTCCATTTGATATTTCAAAAAACTTTTAAAATTCCATCTTTTCACCCTAGAAATTCATTTTGGAAAATACACCCTAAGTTAATAACTGCACATATATATATAAGGGCTTGGCATAAAGGCAGTGTTAGCAACAGTATATGTACAAGTAGATATTGATTATAAATAGGCATATTTATAAGCATAAAAGAATGGATAAATCCATTACTTGAGAGCAGTCTTTTTATCTAAAGAGAGTGGAACTCTTTAGATTAAAAAAAAAAAACCTTCATAGAATCACAGTTCTACATACAAAATATTTAGAAGTTGGGCTGGTTAAAGCCAAGGGAAGGACAGGACTGGAGTCCCCACTTCTGTAACCTGCCCTTCTGCCTGGCACACCTGAGTCTCACTCACAGCTTCAAGAACACCAGAGAACATCTCTGGACGAGCTGAGACATGGAGGAATTATTAAAAACCTGCCTGAGATTACTAATAGCCACACGCACACACATTTCCTGTGATTCAGTCATGGGAAAAAAATAGTGCTATGTCTTATGCATGCACAGAATATACAACCAAATGAACAATGCAAAGAGAAAAAATTATACAGACAAAATAGAAAGTACTAACAGCAGCAGGCTTTGGGTGGTGAGCGTTCTACTCTCTATATATTCCTTAATAACTATGTTTCACTTTAGTAACAGAAAAACATAAACATACGTTGGTAGGAATTTCATTAAGTGATGAATACCACAGAGAAATTTCTTCATCGTAATTGGGTTGGATTTTAAGGGTCATTTACAGTGGCACAAATTCCACATAGAAACTGGCATTAGATGTTCACAAGCATAAATTATAAGGCAGCACAAATATGCCCAACCCCTTCAGTTTTGACAGATACCAACATGTGCCCATCATCCTCCAGTCCTCCACAGTGCTTTTAGTTATGGTGTCTAGGTAAATCTGAAGCCAATCTATACACATTACTCACCCTAGCAACTGCCTAACAACTTCTGGCAAACTGCAACTCTGTAAATAGCAACTAGACAAAGAGTCTCTCAGAAGGAGCCTCGGGAGTTGCTGTTGAAGCAGGGGCAGTTCCCCTTCAGTGGATCCCTTAGAACAAAAGGTAAAACCTGGTCCCTAAGAACAGCTACCAGGTGCGGTGGTTTCTTCGCGTTGTGCTTTTTACAAAACAGTTTGGTCATTTTGATAATTACAGCTGTGACGTGACAGAAAAATCCGAAGGAATGCACATGCACAGCAATACAAACAACACACATCTGGCTGGCCCCTCAAGTCCCTTCTCTCAGGGATACTGGTCGTGAACACAACCATCTGAAGTCAAAAGAATTTGTATTTTTCATTTGTTCAAGGTATGGGGCCAGGTATGGTGGTCACACCTGTCAACACTGAGGAGAAAAGAGAGCATGAGTTTGAGACTCCTTAGGATGACACAGAAAGTTCCAGGCCAGCCTGGGCTATATATTGGGACCCTCTCACAAAGAAATGAGCAAACAAATATTAATGAAAAACACCAACCCAGCACTCCCTGAGGGTGTGAAGAGTAATTCGTAACCCTGAGGAGAAGTTGGTCTACTGGAGGATGAGTAGCCTGACCAGCACGGGTCAGTGTGACCACCCAGTTCCTACCTGTCTAATAATGGGGCCACACTGAAAGACCCCTGGGAAAACATCACTCTGTTTCTCCCAGCGGCAAGACAAGAGGTGCTCATGGTGACAGACTCTGTGACAGTTTTAACACAGTATGAAAGTTTATTACCCACTTCGAAACCTTTGCATAGTCCTAGTGCGTTATGAAAATGCCAACATCACTGGGCGGTGGTGGCGCACGCCTTTAATCCCAGCACTCGGGAGGCAGAGCCAGGCGGATCTCTGTGAGTTCGAGGCCAGCCTGGGCTACCAAGTGAGTTCCAGGAAAGGCGCAAAGCTACACAGAGAAACCCTGTCTTGAAAAACCAAAAAAGAAAAAAGAAAATGTCAACATCAAATGTTTCTTAATCATCACACTATTAATTCTAGGAGGAAGGTATGTTTTTGCTCTAGCTTTCATTCTCTAGCCATCAGCAAATCAGCCATGAGGTGGGCTGGAGAGATGGTTCACCAGTAAAGGTGCACTCTGCTCCTGCACTCTGCTTCCCCACACCTACCTCAGGTGGCTCAGAACCATGTGTAACCACAGCTCCAGGCAGATCTGATGCCTCTGGCTGGGCAGTCACGGACACATACCCACCCAGAGACACACTCACATACGCAACTAAAACTAAAATTCTTAACAAGTAAACGATACAATATCTTACCTATGTGTACAAAAACACGGTGTCTCTGGGCCAACCAGTTTACAGTCCATTCCTGTTGGTGACCGCCAGCTCACAAATAACCTGTTCTGTAAACGCGTGGGTAAGACTTTTTTCTTGTATTCTTCATACTCTTCAGGAGTAAAAGGTTTCCCTCCATCGTCCTCACCAACAATTCTACAACAACAAGAATTGCTTTTAGCCCTTGAGTATTTTCCAGGCCCAAAATATTCAACTCTAATTAAATTATTCTTGTATATTTAAATGAAAAGTGGCTTTGACTTTGGGTTTTTTTACTTTCAACACAAATCATAGCCCAACTGCAAACAGTAATGACAAAACTTTCGCTTCTGATGGAGTTCAGGCTGTGCCGCCCATCCCCCACCCCCAGATTTGGCAAGCACCTTCTTAACAAACAGCCAAAGCAGGAATGCCACTCCCACCATCCCCAATATTCTTCCCTGAAACAGGTCCCTCACTCCAGGAGGAGCCTTCCTCTACCTACATACATACATAGCCTCCGAAGACACAACAGCACTGAGAAGCATCTAGACCAACAGGCCTTGCTGAGTTCCCTAGTTCACTGCGGTTAGGTCCCACCCTGCTGTCCTCCGGTCCTTTCACCCTGCTGTCCTCCGGTCCTTTCACCCTGCTGTCCTCCGGTCCTTTCTCTCTGGCTGCCCACCATCCCACAGACCTAAGCGTAACAGCACAGGATTTCCCGTGTGTTTCTTTTCTTTCACTGCCATGCCACATAGCATTTGACTCTGTGCGCGTTTCCCTTGTCAACCTTCCTTTTATTTTAGGTACTTTAGCCATGAACCCTGTGATGTCTGAGCAAAGAAGTCTTTTCTCCATTCTCTTCCCATATAAAAGATTGGAGGTGACCGTGTTTAAGCATGGCTTTCCTGATTATGGTGTCTGACTGAGAAATGTCCCCCACAGGTTCTTGCATCTGAACACATAGTCCCCAGTTGGTGGCGGTGTTTGGTGAAGTCATGCAACCTTTAGGAGATGCAGCCACGCTGGAGAAAATGCATGGCTCAAGGCCAGCTTTGAGAGATTGTAGCTTTTCCCCACTTCCTGTTCTGTCTCTCTCTGCTTCCTGTGTACAGACAAAAACTGACCAGCCATCTTCCTGCTCCTGCTACCACGCCATGCCAGGCCATGGCATCCCTGCCTTAAGGGACCCATAAGCCCAAATAAATCCTTCCTCCTTGAACTTCTTTTGACCATGGTATTTTATCACAGCAACAGAAAAGTAACTATACAGTGATCAAGGTTTATCAGTGGATTACCACATACTCATCTCAATCTCTACTTTAGTTCTGAAGCAAGCATCCATTCCTCTCATTAAAAGCTAGAGCCTAAACCAGATGTGGAGCCCTCCTGCAATCCCATCCAAAATGGCTAAGGCAGGAAGATGAATTAGAGGCCAGTCTGGAATACACAGCAAGACCCTGTCTCGAGAAAATAAAAATCTTGAGCTTAAACTGCTAAAAATTTATGTTTTTATCCTTTTAAAACAGTACCTAAAGCTGGGCACTAGTGGTTCACATCTTTAACCCCAGCACTCAGGAGGCAGAGGCAGGGAGACCTCTATGAGTTCGAGGCCAGCCTGGGCTACAGAGTGAGTTCCAGGACAGCCAGAGCTACACGAGAAATCCTGTGTAAACCAACCAAACATACAAAACAGTACCTAAAATCAAACCTCTATCAGTGCAGAAGCCAGCATAACTTCTTGGCATAGCTGACCTCTGGGCAAGCTGAAGGTCATGTAAGCTCTGAAAAGATGCTTTGATTACACAAGCTCAAACTCATGGTATGTAATAGATGATCAGATGTTTTGAGGTTTCATAAGATTCCAAAATCTTATGGAAAAAAAAATCAGCCTGCACTATGTCTATGGGGAAAAATTACTTTGCTAGAAGAAAGAAAAAATACAATTAAAAACAATTTTAACGTTGTTCAAAGTGGAAGAAATTTCTATTTGAAAACATCTCTCTTTAATTTCTTTTTTTCTAAATAAATTTATTTATCTACTTATTTTATAACCTGGCTGAAGTGTTTACAGAATGTCTATATGATTTTTTGAACATTACATACTTTTTCATGTTTTGAAATACCTGGTTGCAGCAGAAAATAGAAATCCAGCCTTTACTCCCAGCACTCAAGAGGCAGAAGCAGGTGGCAGAGTCTGAGTTCAAGACCAGCCTGATCTACAGAGCGAGTTCCAGTACAGCCTGAGCTACACAGAAAAACCCTGTCTGGAAAAACTAAAGAAAAAAAAGAAAGAAAAGAAAATAGAAACCTAATTCATAAGCTATACAATCAGCCCAATCTCCCTTGTTTTTTAATAAGCTTTTTAAAACTTGCAAATAAAATTTCACACACTAAAATTAACTAGCCCCAAAGCCTATGTATCTCGGATTTCTACAGTGTTAGAATGGCCATTCAGAAGCTGTGTAGCTTCACATTAGATTTTATACTTACACCATGGAATATATTTCTGTGCACTTACCTACCAAGAAAACAGAAAACCCACAACAGAGTTAGAACTAGAAAAACAGCTTTCTACCCTCCTTCACTCAGTTCTTCCTCTTCCCTAATGCTTACCCTTTCTGGTTCTCTCCTTTATCTGCTTGGATTTTTCTCTCCTTTGCTTAAACATTCTAGATACACAATAGTTTTTAAAAATGAACTTATTCTGAGATAAGGTTTTATTATAGCCATCAAAAAATATCAATAGTACCAAAAAGATCTTAGGTCAAATGCAGATCTTTCAAGTAAGAGAGTATTAGTATTTAAACTCAAACTTTATTGTATATCCCTCATCTCCAGGGTGCCTTGTTCACCTGCTAATTCGAGTCAGTGAGTCTGAGTGAGTCTGAGGTCCTGCTTCCCTAGTAAGCCCCAGGTGAGGTGGTTGCCAGGGGCCCCACCTTCTGAAACTTTGAGTAGAAAGACTGTATATTCCCTCCAGATGCCTCCCACCCAAGGCAAGTCAAAATTAAAGAAAACTTAGGAAGAAGCTTTTTGTTTGGCATTTTGTGTGTGTTTGCAGAACCCAGGGCCTTGCACTCATTAGGGAATGGTTCCGCCACTGAGCTACATTTCAGTCCTTAGTTTTTCAGCAGGTTCTCCATATGTGGTTTAGACTGACCTTGAACTCACTGCCCTCCTAGACATTTCCCGGGGCTGAAATTACAAGCCTGGGCCGCTGACAGTAGGAAAGTTCGTTTCTGATGGAGATCATTTGGTGGAGCCGTCTCCAAATAATCCTCTTATATCTAGTAGCCCAAGTCTTCGTGTTTCTCAAAGCTTGTTGATGGTAAAGGATATAATAATCTCTCTTAAAGGGATATGACCCATGACATTTAGGCTTGCAAAAATAATTTCCCATAAGCCTGTCCCTAGCATTTTCACTTGACAAGAGTCAAGTGAAAGTCCATTCCATTATTTGTAAATAGGTAAGTCTTCAGTCAACCTCAGGATCAAGTGGCTTCCTCCCAGAGAAGAGCCAGAAAGCCAAAACAAAATGACGCCTGCTATGGGTAAGAGGGTTAAGTATGTGATGGGTGAACCTGCCATGACGACTGTGTGCTGGCTAGTTTTATGCCAACTTGACACAAACTGAAGTCATATAGAAATATAAAATCTCAGTTGAGAAAATGCCCATGACTAGATTGGCCTGTGGGCAACCCCGCAGTTTGACTGCTGATTGACGTGGGAAGACCCAGCTCACTGTGGGTGGTGCCACTCCTGGCGGTATCTAGGGTGCTCTAAGAAAGCAGGCTGAGCAAGCCATGAGCTTCAAAGAGGTAAAGAGCACCCTTCCATGGGCGCTGCATTAGTTCCTGCCCTGACTTCCCTGGATGATAGACTACAAGCTGTAAGATGAAATAAATCCTTTCCTCCCCAAGTTGCTTTTGATTGTGGTGTTTTATCACAGCAATAGAAACCTAAGACAGATGTAATCAAGCTGTTACATCTCACATTTCCTGTTCAAAATCTCCAGAAAGTTCTAAACATTACCCAAAACTACACTAATGGGGCAGTATGCTGGGAAACCCAACCGCCTAGATGGCCCCCAAATGACTCGGGAAAGCTCCATACATGTGGGCTTTTCCTTTGTTCGCACATATCCTCCTGCCATGACGTCTACAATCCCCAGTTTCCCAGTTTCCCAACTGTCAAAAGGAAACCTTTCTTAGGAGGCGGGGATTTGGAGGCAGACGTATCAGCCTTTGTGCGTCCTAGAGGCAAAGAAGCAAGCATGTGTGTCTCCAGCTGTGGGAAAGGAGCCTCGGAAACAAGTCCTAAAACCATCGCCCTGGGCTGGGGAGTGCATTCGGCAGTTCGCTCCTTACCTATCACTGAATAAATGTGCTAACTGATGTCTACTAACTTTTATAGGTCTCGAGTGCTCAATATGTAATTCTTCAATTGTCACTAAGAGAAACAAAAAAGGACCCACTATAAAAGTAGTTAATCATCCCTCTTGTCAGGGGAGACTCCAGTGGTCTCGGAAGAGACTCATTACAGACTAGAACCGTGTGTCCGCATATTTAATTACAGAAGATGAAATGTGAAATTAATCCAGGCCTCTCGAACAGCCCAGGAACGGACTCCCGAGCCCTAAAGCGCTCGCCTGCCGGGTCCCACTGCTCGCCCCACTGGGCTCCGACGACGAGACCCAGCCAGGAACCGGAGTCCGCTCGAGGAGCAGAGTCAAGGCCTCACCTCTTGTACTCCAGGTACTCGTCTACCGCCTCCGCGCCGCCGGGAGGCAACGTCAGCCGCTCCATGGCCGCGGGAAGGGAAAGGAGCCCTAGCCTCGAGCCCTGAGCCCGCCCTGCAGCAGCCAGGTAGGATCCGCCCGACCTGCGCGCGAGCACCAGCCTCGCCGTCAGAAACAGCCTGGCCCCGCCCCTCTTAGCTCCGCCCCCGTCCTAGGCCCCGCCCCTACACCCCTGCTCGCGCCTAGCTCCTCCCCTTAGTTCCGCCCTCGTCCCTGCGGCTCCTCTCGCTTAGCACCGCCCTCTCCCCTCAGCTCCTCCCCCACCAACCTCGCCCTCTCCCCTGGGCTCCGCCCCACTTAGTTCCGCCCTCCCCGCCAGAGGTGCACCCCTTTTCCTAGCGCCACGCCCTCCCCTTGCACCCTACCCGTTCTAGCGCCACGCCCCTACCTGATCCCCGCGCCCTCCCCAGCCACGCCCCAGTTTGACCCGCCTCGCCCTCCTGCTCCACCCCTGGACTGACCAGGCCAAACCTCCCCACCAGCCCTCGAGATTCCCCTTGTGGCCCACTCGTCTACCTGGAACACCTCTTTGGTTCTTGAGCCTAACTTGGTTTGACCACCATCGCCCTACCCGGTACCTGAGCCCTTACAAGCTGGCTTCTCCTGCATAAGCCCAGGCTGCAAAAGAGACGCTCCCTTCCTCAAACTTGATGCTTGTCACTGCTGCGTTCCCAGAGACTCCTTAAGAACAAGGAAGTCCAATGCCTAGCTGGATATAATGGGTTCACAAAACAGGGCTTTGTACACCTCTTTTCATTTCTTCTGTCTCTTGAAATCTAAGTGGTCCAGGAGAGGTGGCCACTTGGAGCGTTTAGGCTAAGAGCAATCTTAAGTTAGGCTGAGCAATCCTAAGTACCGGAGTTCAGAACCCAGCACCCACCCACATAACGAACCAGGCATCTCACAGATGCTTTATACCCCAGTTTCAAGGTGGGCAGAGACAGGAAAATCAAAGAGGCTTGGGGGCTTTCAACCTAGCCAAGAAAACTCCAACCCTAGGTTCAGGAAGTGACTATCTAAAAGGACTAGATGGAGAGTGGTAGAGGGAAACGCCAAACACCCTCCTCTCTGTGCTTAGAACATGTGACAAGAAAAACTGTTCTCTGAAGAAAGTAAGTAACAGGTCTGAGAAAGAACAAATGGGAACAATTCAGTCACGTTCTTGCCGCCTGGGTTGGAACCCGGTGCCTTTCAGGTGCTACCTAAGTAAGCACTGTACCACCAAACTGTGCACCTGGCTCCGAGCGAAGTCTGTTTAACATTTTAAAAGAAACTTCATGCGTTTTACATAAAGATGGAATTATCATCCATTAGTAATTTAGCCATAAGTTGCTCTGGCTAGCTGGAAAGGGGTGAGAAATCCACCATTAGTCAGGAGAGAAGAATTCTTGAACATTGTAAGCTCTCTGGGGACCAGATTTAGCATCCTTTGTTAATCATCTTGCTTAACAGACAATTGCATTTTTACAGATTCAAGGTTCACAGCAACTTGCATGCCCCAGGTCAGTTGTAGCTGTTTCCCAACAGTGTGTTTCCACTTCAGCGCGCTATCAACTGAGCTATGTCTTGGGACCAGGATGATAATGATTTTGAGAAAAGGTCTCACCATAAAATTATGGCTGATTTAGAACTCACTATGCTATCCAGGCTGGTTCACACTTGTATTCCTCCTTCCTCTGCTTCCCAGGTGCTGGGAATGGAGATGTTCTTAATGTTAAATTTCTTTTTTTTTTTTTTTTGTTTTTTTTTTTGTTTTTTTCGAGACAGGGTTTCTCTGTGTAGCTTTGCGCCTTTTCCTGGAACTCACTTGGTAGCCCAGGCTGGCCTCGAACTCACAGAGATCCGCCTGGCTCTGCCTCCCGAGTGCTGGGATTAAAAGGCGTGCGCCACCACCGCCCGGCAATGTTAAATTTCTTAATGTTCTTAATGTTGTTAGCCTTTCATTCAAACCTTTTTTTAAATTATTTTTAATTAACATACAGTTTATTGGATTTCCATAAGGCTTTTTAATACACCACTAGTTTTGTTAATTCACCCCTACCCCTACCCTGGTCCCTACTGGAACCTTTAACTTCCAGTATCCCCACACACGCACTTTCATATCACGTGTTCTACTATCCCCTCTCCACATTGAGGCTCCTTTCCCTCCCCCTCTTACAGGATCTTTCTGGCTTACTGACCTCTACAGACACTCCACATTAAATACATAAATATGCAAGTTTGAAACTCAGATCCACATTGAGAAATAACATGTGGCATTTGTCTTTCTGGATTACCTCACTTAGTTCAATATTTTACTGTTCATTTTCCTGCAAATTTCATTTTTCTTCCCAGATGAATAAAATCCCATTGTATATATACGCCACATTTTCATTGTCCGTGCAACAGCTGATGGACATCTACTCCGACTCCATTTCCTGGCTGCTTTGCATAGAACCACAATAAATATGGGTGTGCAAGTGTGTCTATAGTAGGAGATGGAATCCTTAGGATCTGTGTCCAGAAATAGTATAGCCCGGTCATATCAGAGTTCTGTTTTCAGCTTTTTGAGAAATCTCCACACTACTTTCCCTAGTGGGTGCAGCAGTTTACACTCACATCAAGAGCAGAATGGGCTCCTCTTCCCCACATCCTTGCCAATATTTGTAGTTTGTTTTCTTCACAAACAGCAATTCTGAGTGGGGTGAAAAGGAATCTCAAAGTTGTTTTAGTTTCCATTTCCCTGGTGACTGAGGAGATTAAGCGCTTTTCAGAGTATTTAGTGTGTGTGTGTGTGTGTGTGTATGTGTGTGTGTGTGTGTGTGTGTGTGTGTTTGGATTTTCAAGACAGGGTTTCTCTGTGTAGTCCTGGCTGTCCTAGAACTCGCTCTGTAGACCAGGCAGACCTCGAACTCAGAGACCCACCTGTCTCTGCCTCCCAAGTGTGGGGATTAAAGGTGGCCTGGCTCCGTTTGTGTTTCTTGAGAACTCTCTGTAGCCCGTGTATTGATTGGGTTGTGTGTTTTCTTTATATTTAGTTTATTGAGTTCTTTATATACTCTAGATATTAGTCCTCTGTCAAATGCATAGTTTGCAAAGATTTTCTCCCAATCTATATGCAGCCTCTTAATCTGATTGTCAATTTCCTGTGCTCCCGTTTTTTGATTTTATGAGATCGCGTTTATTGATCATTGGCCTTCCTAGGCAATCAGAGTTCTGTTCAGGAAGTCCTTACATATGCCTCTATCTTGAAATGTACTCCCTGCTCCTCAGCTATCCATTTCAGAGTTTCAGAAATGACTCTGAGGTTCTTGATCCATTTCGAGTTGTTTCATGCAGAGTGAAAATAGGGATCCAGGCCGGGCGGTGGTGGCGCACGCCTTTAATCCCAGCACTCGGGAGGCAGAGCCAGGCGGATCTCTGTGAGTTCGAGGCCAGCCTGGGCTACCAAGTGAGCTCCAGGAAAGGCGCAAAGCTACACAGAGAAACCCTGTCTCGAAAAACCAAAAAAAAAAAAAAAAAAAAAAAAGAAAATAGGGATCCAGTTTCATTCTTTTGCATGTAGACATCTATTTTCTAAGCACCATTTGTTGAAAAGGCCATCTTTTCTCCATTGTGTATTTACGTCTTTGACAAAAATCAGGTAGTTCTTGGTTGCATGGCCTTGTTTCTGGGCTTTCTGTAGGGGAGGAGGTCTGAGCCCACTTCTGGGTTTAAGTACAAAATCCCACCAATCTCTGGGCTTGTCTTAAAATCTCACTAATCTCCACCCTGGAAATCTCCACACCAGAAAACAACTTCCCTCCAAAGCAAAAAAGCAAAAAACAAAACCTATATACGCCTGCCTTCTGTTAAGTTCTTGGCTGCTGCTTCTGTCTCAAGCAGAGGCAGCCACACTCTTGTGTCTTTCCCAATAAATGTCTTACATGAGGTTTGTTGTGTGACGTGACTTTATGGTATTCCTTGGCTCCCAACTGCCAGGATACCTTTTCAGAGCCGCAGCACTTACCTAGGAGAAACCTCTCCCCTCAAAGCGGTAACAGTTCCTTAGGGGAAACCTTTCCCCTCAGAAGGGTGACGTGTGTTGGGAATTTCTCCTCAGAACTGCAACCCTTGTGTTGCAGAAAACTTTCCCCTCAGAGTCGTGACACTCACATTCTCTGTTTTAATCCGCTGCTCTACACGTCTGTGGTTGTGCTGGTATCATGCTGCCTGTATTACTGTGGCTATGTAGTATAACATGAAATCGGGCATAGGGATACTTCTAGCAGTTTTTTGGGGGTTTTTTTTGCTCAGAATTTCTTTGGCTATCTAGAGTCCTTTGTATTTCCATATGAATGTTAAGATTGTTTTTTCTATTTCTGTCAAGACCATTGCTGAAATTTTGATTGAGATCACATTAAATCTGTAGATTGCTTTTGATAGATGGCCATTTTTACAATGCCAATCCTGCCAGTTCATGAGCATGAGAAGCCTTTCTAGTGTCTTCCTCAGTGTCCTTAATGCAATCTCTGTGGGTTAAGGTTTTCATTCTAGACCTCCTTGGTTAGAGTTATTCCAAGGTGGTTGGTTTGGTTTAGTTTGAGACTATTATCAATGGGATTACTTCCCTGACTTCTTTTTCAGTATATTTGTCTTTGGAATATTAAAAGGATAATGATTTTAGTGTGTTCATTTTGTTCCCCACCATTTTGCTGGAAGTACTTATCAGTCCTGTTTTCTGGCAAAGTCCTTAAGGGTTCCTTTTTTTGGAATCATGATGTGCACGTGGTGATGCTTTGATTTCTTCCTTCCCTATTTGTATCACTTTCATTTTCAGCTCATGTCTTACCTTTCTAAGACTTCTAGCACTGTATTGAGTAAGAGGGGAGACAGTAGACACGTTTGTCTTGTTCCTGGTGTTAGCAGCAATGCTTTGAGTTTTTCCTCCTTTATAATGTTGGCTAAAGATTTGTCATATATAGCCTTATTATGCCAAGATAATTTCTATCTTTCTATTTCTGAATTTCTTCAGGACTTTTTAACATGCAAGGATTTGGGCTTTTTTTTTTTTTTTTAAGCTTTTTCTGCATCAGTAGAGGTGACCATGTGATTTCTGTCCTGGAGTCCCTTGTGCAATTTATAACATTTATTGATTTTTATCTATTGAACCATCACAAGCTTGTTCAGTCAGGCTATCAACATCAAGGCAACACTTCCACCAGCAAAAATATCATCACTCTCTGAAGACCGAAGTGATAATTAACAAGTTCTTGGTAATAGAATATTTTAATTGAGACATGTACATTGTTATTTGAAACACAATGCTGTTGTGCATGTAACACTGAGCACAACTTATATATGTACTGGAAACCAAAACAAGTTGTGTGAGACTTTTTTTGCTGCAGTACACACTTTCTTGCAGAATGGTCTAGAACTGAGCCTGCAGTAGCTCTAAGTAAGGTATGCCTGTTCATGGTATCTGGAAGAGACAACAGGCACACAGTAAGAAAGAGAATCCACTAAACTTCAGTGTTTTATTTTAAAAGCACTTTCTAGGCTGAGGAGACAGCTCAGATGGTAAGTGCTTGCCACACAAGCATGAGGACCTGAGTTTGATCCCCAGAGTCCATGTTAAAAGCTGGAGTGAGGGAGCACACGCTTGTAATCCAGTGCTGAGGAGGCGAAGGCAGGTAGCCAGCCTAGCCTAATTGGAAAGCCCCAGGTCCCACAGAGACCCTATCTTGGAAAAAGGTGATGTCATCTAAGGAATGACCCAAGATGTACTACATACATGTGCGCGCACACACACTCCACACACATAATCACATACACAAACAAACTCCTGTATGTATGTATGTGGATATATGCATATATATATAATAAAAGTGCTTTATACATATTTAATTTTTTAATTATTTATTTTTATCTTATGTGCATGGGTATTGGGTCCCCTAGAACTGGAGTCACAGACAGCTCTGAGCTACCATGTGGGTGCTGGGAATTGAACCCAGGTCCTCTGGAAGAGCAGTCAGTGCTCTAAACAGCTGAGCCATCTCTCCAGCCCCCTATACATATTTTAAGTCCAAAAACATATTTTATATATATATATATGGACAAAGTGAATCCCTGCCCATCCCTTTTCAGGGTCTTTCCCATCATCCTGTAGAGGTGGGTTCCAGTCCCATTTAAAGTCTTCTCTTTTTATTAACTGCCTTCCGATAAACTGTCATCACTCAGCCATCCACTAGCAAGCTTAGAAGCCTGTCAGGCACACATGCATTTTTTGTTTTGTTTTGTTTTGTTTTTCCGGAGCTGAGGACCGAACCCAGGGCCTTGTGCTTGCTAGGCAAGTGCTCTACCACTGAGCTAAATCCCCAAACCCACACATGCATTTTTTTATAGAGATGATTTAAGACAAAAATAATAATAATTCAAACATCAGATAAATGGGCGGTTCTAGGATCAAGTTCACCCGTAGGGGAAGGGTCTCTACACAGGTCTGTCCAGTCATACCCGTGTTTGCTGATGCCAGCCTTGCATTTTGTGAGTACCCAGCCCCGCTTTAGGCAGCAGCTAAACTAACAAAGACAAATAGCAGAAAAAGGCAGGCCCTGTGAGCTTGTAGAAAACCGGCAGGGGAGTGTCTGGGTAGGCAAAAAGGGCTTAATGAATCCAGAGGGAAATAATTAAACAGGCTCAGCGCAATTATGCACTCTCCAGGAAGATGCTGGAGCAGTGACTTCTCTGCAGAAAGATAGCCACAAAAAAGTCAGCATGACAAATTGGAATATGAGGCCAGCCAGAAAATGTAATCCTAACTCTATGTCACTTTATATTTAAAAAATTGACATTTTGCTAATCAGAACACTGCACTTGGGTGTGGCCTGCCAGACAAGATCCAATTACAATTTCCTTCTCAAACGGAGCTAAGATGACCCAGGAGGTAGGATGGACAAAGAGCTATGAAAATTGCCTGTGTATGTAATTGTTAGATGTTTTGTGCATTTAATCTTCCCAAAACATTATAAAATAAGAACCATCTGCCTTTTGCAAGGACATATACATTAGGAATGCTCTCTGCAAACAACGGAAAAACCCAACTAACAGTGGCTGAAGCATAAATTTTGGCAAAAGTGTTTTTCTTATTACTCTGCAGAAGTGGTAGGCAGCTGCTGGCATTGGTTCAGGGCATTTCTCCATGGTTGCAAGAACAGTCAATGGCTCCAGAAATTATACCCAGATTCGAGGGACAGAAAAGGAGGGTCACCAGCATCAGCCGTCATTTTGCCAAGTTAGAGTTTCCTAGAAACCTCCCTGGAAAAGGTTTTTGTTATGGAGTTTGGGACCCCTGGGAAAAGAGCATAGAGTCCATCCTATTATAATTACAGGATTTATTGATTAGCTGCTAACAGGATGAACAATCTCTGAGCCAAATTTGAGATTGCTGTGAGAAGGAGGTTGAGGGGAGGATTTTTAAAGGGGAAAACCACAAAAAGACCTTCAACAGCTACACCATCAAGCAAAAACTAGCCTGTTCTGCCAAGTTGAGTGGTTAAAGCAACTCAAAACAGTCTTCGGGCATCCGCATAAGCAAGTCACAGAAGCAAAAAATGCAGTTAGTCATAACAAGTAGATGGTCACGGCGGTACATTTTTGGGTGGGGGTCACTGAGTCAGAGTTACTAGGAACGTCACTGAGTCAGAGTTACTAGGAACGTATCTTCCAGGGACTGGAGTCAGAGACAAGCAGCTGGTGGGTACCAAGATGATGCCTAGCATAAAATGGAGCTTCTTTAGCCAGGACAGTCTCCACTGTATCACTCGCCAGGACAGTGTCATGTGGCCTCCTCCAGACACAAAGAAGGCTGGGCAAACAAGCTTAAGCTTCCAGGAGATGCTCACAAATGTGCGTTAGGTTAAAAACAAACAAGAGGTCCAATCCACAGGGTCTGTCATGGTCCACCCTTGAACTGTGTATTCTCAAGCACACAGCGTCTCCCAATGCAGGTGTCTCCCATGGAAGGCATTCACAGACCACGGAGGAAGCAGCTCGAAGGCTCAGCCAGCTACTGCATCCTGCTCAGTCTAGTGTCTGCAGTGGTTCCCTTTGCTCCTTCTGCTTCTCCTTTTCCTTCTCTTCGGTGCTGGTGATCAACCTGGGGGTTCACACCTGGGGATTGCGTGGGCAGCAATCCATCACTGAGCCACACCCCTGCCCCAGAATCTGTTTAACCACAAACAAACTGCTGTTCACTGTGGAACCTGTCCTTGAAACCACTGCCAAGGTACTCTGGGACACGGAGTTCTCATCGCTGTGGGGTCATCGCTGTGCGGTACGGACAAGCCGTGGAAGCGCTGCAGCGCCCTGTCCAGTGACTCAGCCCCGTCACTCCTGCCTGAGCCCCTGTTTACGTAAGAAAACACAGAACGTGTGCCACATGATACAGATACATGAACTAGGAGCTTAAAGGAAGCTTTCACCCACACTTGGGCCATTTCAGACTTCAGTGTCTTCATGCTTAGTGGCAATATTTACCACCCTCAGCCAGGTGTGGTGCTGCACACCTTTAATCCCAGCACATGGAAGCATCTCTGTGAGTTCAAGATAGGCCTGGTCAGCATACTTCCAAGTGAGTTCAGTCAGGGCTATTGAGTGAGAACCTATGTAATATGTGTGTACATGTGTATACATATATGTGTGTGTGTGACACACGCACACTCATACGTATATATCCCACTCTGAATTCTCTCTCCCTCTGAACTCTGGGCAAGCCTCCTGCCCTCCTAAACACCTTTTCTCACTGCCAGACTGTAAGCAGCTCCAGGCACTTCTGGAGCCGTCGGCCTATAATGTGTACTGGTGCTCTCGTTCCTGTAGAGGGCAAACTTCTTGAAAGAATTCTTGGGAGCGTCTGCACACTGAGAACGGTAGGGGGACCCACTGATACGCCTCCTGTCGGCTCTCACAGAAGGACAGCCACTGGCTAAGTTTGCTTCCACAGTCCTGGGCGGCCGCCGGGGTTGACACACCACATATAGTTATAAAAATGTGATAAATGAGTATACGTTGAGATTTTTTAAAGAATTTAAAGAATAGACTTTTAAATGCCTGAAATTAGGCTTGACTATAGTGTTAGTCCTGATTTGTCAATATTATCTACTGACATTTTGCAATCTGAATTGTCACAGACACCCATGTTGTCTTTGTTTTGAAGGGAACGTTGTGCTCAAGACTGCATGAAATTAACATAGAAAAAGTGAATGTATTCTGAGGAGAAGTTCTTGCTTTTAATTTATTTCATTCACACATGTGGACATCTTACATTACAAATTAAAACCGAAAATAACTATTCTCCCTTTTCTTTCTCTGGTTCTTTCCCTTGCATCATAGTCTTGAGGCTGAATAGGAAGATTGGAAAGAGTTAATGGGTAGGGCACTGGGAACATAGCTCCATCAATCAAGTTCTTGTGGACCTGAGTTCAATCCCAAGCATCCAGTATAAAAGCTGGGCGTTGTGGAGTGTGCCTGTAATCCCAGTGTAAGGGAGGCAGAGTCAGGAGGACCGCTGAAGCTTCCTGGACTCCAGTCTACCCTGGACAGTGAGGTCCAGGCCAATGGGAGACAAATGAGGTTTGGGGCAGGGAGTGGGGGTAGGTGTAATACAGGCATGTAATCCTACCTCTAGAGAGGAAAAGATAGGTGTGTCTCTGAGTTCAAGGCCACCCAGGGCTACACAGTAAGACCCTGTCTTTAAATTTAAAAAAAAAAAAATCCATCTGGGCCTGGAGAGCTGGCTCAGCAGTTAGAAGCTCATAATGCTCTTGCAGAGGACCCAAGTTTGGTTCCCAGAACCAACATGTGGCAGTTGTCAAGGTCCTATAGCTTCAGCTCCAGGGGATCCAACACCCTCTTCATACATCAAAGGACACTGCAAGAATATGCCCAAACCCACTCTGAGACATAAGCTTATACACACAATTAAAATGAAATCTTTTCAATTTGTTTTAAAAAATAAGCTGGGCATGGTAGCCCAGGTCTTTAACATCGCTGCTATGGAGACAGAAGCATGCATATCTCTGTGGGTTTTAGACCCTGTCTGGTCTATCTAGTGACTCTAGGCCAACCAAAGCTATGTAAGACACAAGATACACAGCCTTGTCTCAAAAAAAATTTGTTTTTAATTAAGTAAGTAAAACAAGATGGAGCTCAGTTGCACAAGCATAAGGACCAGAGTTCAAATCCCCAGTACACATGTAAATAAAGCCTGGTATGGTCCCCAGTGGGGCTAACTCCAGCACTATCAAGGAGCAGAGAATGGGCAATCAGTGGGACTTGCTGGTCATCGGCCCTGTGGAGTGTGCCTGTAATCACAGTGATAGAGCAGGATGCTCAGGACCCTCCTCTGGCCTCTACACACCAGTGTTCCTGAGCACTCACATGTCTGTATCATATACATCACCATACTCATACATGTGCACACACATACAATAAAGGAAAATGATAGCAACCAGGGTGGATGGCTATTGAAGAATGCCATCCAAAGTTGACCTCTAGTCCCCATGCGCAAACCCATGCACTCTCAAATGGGACACGCCAAAAAGAATTGAGGGCACATGAGAAAGGAAAGAGCCCCTCATCTGGTCACTGGGACCTGACTTAAGTCTCTGGTGTTTGGAATTAAAAGTTACAACACACCCCACAAGAAACTGATATGTCCACAGACACCAGTCTCATTTACTAAAAGTATCACGAACAAGATTATTAAGACAACTATGTATGCATGCTTTAACCTCTTTATGCAAAGGATGTATAGTCATTTTTGAAAATTTTGATGCATTATGTCTTAATCACTTATCATCCTCATGTGTAAACCCACCAGTACTCTTAGAAATCACCTTGTAATTTCTTTTTTTTTTTTTTTAAGATTTATTTGTTTATTATGTATAGTGTTCTGTCTGCACATATCCCTGCAGGCCAGAAGAGGGCACCAGATCTCATTACAGATGGTTGTGAGCCACGTTGTGCTTGCTGGGAATTGAACAAAGCAGTGCTCTTAACCTCTGAGCCATCTCTCCAGCACTTCTTACAAGGAGTAAATGACACCGACACTTTCTTCTCCCTGGGTCTGTAGATTGACTTTAAACAATGTAATTCCAGATAGCTCACAGCTCTGTGGTTGAGGCTCTTGGGTACATCTCTCTCCTGACATCTGCAGCCAATTCTCTTCAAGTGCATCTGCCCTGTAGTGAATTAGTGAGTGACCTTCTAACTTTGCTTTACTGATTGCCCCTGACATTCTTTCCTGTAGTCCCAAGCCATGATCCCAGGTGCACACGCACAGAGGCCTGAGGCTCTGCAGCTCTTTGAGGATTCCTCAGGCTTCACAGCTGGCCAGCAACCAACCTTCCCTGCTTCCCACAACCTGTGAGTTTTGGAGGTCAAACAACTACCTTCCAAGATTAGTTCATAGCAGATCAAGTTTTGTTACAATTATCAACATCACAAAAGTTTCAGTGTGTCAAAAAACAAAAAACAAAAAAAACAAAAACAAAAAACAAAAAACTTCTAAGCTCCATGACATGCCCCAATTGACTGGACTTCTATGAGCGCAACTTTTTTTAATGCTAAGACAAGAGAATTGGGAAATTTTGAAATCTTCAAATTTCCTTTGAGAAATAAGATTGTATTTATTATATAAAAGATATTACCTACTCTTAAGTTGAACTTAATCCACAGTGCCAGGAATGGGCTATGTCTAGTTGACTTAAAAGGGCCCCATGGAACCCCTCAAACAACCGAGGCTATTCCCAAGGGTATTGGTGTCTTTTGACAAACGGACAGTAAGACCCCACTGCTGACGACAACACTTATATCCCTCACTGGACACAGAGAAGCCGTGCTGGTGCCTAGCCAGAGCCTTCACCCAGGACTAGTGTTCATGGTCCTGAATGGCACCCTGCATGCTTCCAGAGGAGAAACCCAAGGGCAAACCCTGCGGTCTACAAAGGTGATCTGCCTGAATGATAGGATGGTGCAATGGTGGGTAAATGTTGTGGGAACAGCCAACTACCAACTAATTGGATTTAAGGCCCATTCCACAGGCCGGAATCCTTGGCGGACATTGCTGGGATACAAGAACCTGAGACTGAGCGGCTGCAGGCCTGGGGAAAAACCCATTCCCATTGTCCTGCTAACGGAACACAGCAATAAAACAGCTCCTAATCATATCCTGCTCCACCCGCAGATCAGTGTGCAGCTCAGCCATCATCCGAGACGTCTCCTCTTGCACTAGCTGGAAACTAACTCAGAGACCCCCAACCAGCCTTAAATGGAATATCTTCATCAAACCCCTCCTCTCGGGGCTCAGGGAGCCATGCAGAAAAGCAGGCAGGAAGATTTTCAGAGCCAGAGGGGACGGCTGACTCCACAGAAACAGTGTTTTCCTGACTCAACAGGACTGACCCACATAGGAACTCACGGAGACTGTGGCAGCATGCGCTGGGCCTGCACAGGCCCAAGGTAGACAGGGTCCCAGTGCTGAGAGGGGGAAGTGACAGAAGCCCCCATCCCTAACCAAGGAGCAATCCCCAACTGACATCCATTGGCAAAGAAATATTAGTTCTCTCCAATGGAGTCCCACTGGGTATTATTAACCATTGCCAGCACAAAACAACCTCGATGGTAATTTTGTAGACGTTTTATCTCATATTGCTTTGTTTGGGCTTTTTTTTTTTTCTTACTGGCCTTTTGCTTGTACATTATGGTTTCTGATTTGTGTGTGTGTGTGTGTGTGTGTGTGTGTGTGTGTGTGTGTGTGTTCTGTTTTTCCTTTATTTTCATTATGTTTGGGGTTTTGTTGTTGTTGTTGCTGTTTGCCTATTTGTTTTCTAAAAAGAGAGAAAGAAAGGGTCTTGTGTAATATTAGAGGAACCAGCCTTAATATTACACATCCCAGGGGCTCAGGAGAGAGAACTACGAACGTTGAGGACTATTTTTGGGAAATAGAATCTCAGCACACCGAGCTCTTAGTTCAGTCATTTATTCTTCCAAATCTTCTTCCTCTCCCTCCCATGCCCTGGGAGTCCCAGTATATACGCTTACAAGCAGTAATCAATTGGCAGTGCAAAGCCAGGCTTCCAGGGTCAAACAGAGGGGTGATAAGAATCACATAGGGAGGCAATAACCGTTAATTATCATTTGCAACCCAAAGGGAAGTGACCAATGGGGAAATTAATTAACTAAGGGCTAAATTCGGGTAATGTCTAAGAAGAGGGATCTTATGTGCTCAACTATAATCTTAAATGTGATTAGTAGAAAATGTTAAGAATCTATAAGTTGCTAGGTCAATGGGAGAAAAGAAAACTGCCTTCTTTTTTCCTGTGGCTACTATCTGTCCAAGCTATCTGCCGTTTTTCTGCAGGGTGGGGGAAAGTGTGCTCCATCGCTAGGCAACCTGTGTACAGCTAAATGCCTCTGGTGATAGTTAAAGGGAGATCTGGAACTACAGGTAATGTTTGGGAAAGGAGGAAATTAAGCTTAATTGGCACATCTGCCAGGCCTTCTCAAACAGGTAGCCTGGATGCTTAAGTCTGTTCTTAGAGAGTGCAGAGGTATCTCTGATAAGGTACTTTCCTCCATCTGGGGATGGACCTGGCCGGATGCTGCCAATGATGATAATTACAGGGAGGCTTGAACTGGAGTTCTGGCTGAGCATAGCTGTCAGCGCAGAAGGTTATCTAAATATTCCTGGAAGTGGTTAGGTAAGGAGTTAGAGGTCTATAAAGTTAGTAAGGCTGTAAGAAAGGAGGGTCTGAGCTAAATTGAGTAAAGCTATTACTTAACATCTACCTGACCTAGGCAGTGTCTCCTTGTGGAATTTTCCTTAAGTCAGCAGATTTGTATGTGGACTGTTAGGGAGATATATCTGATTCCAGAGGAGGCCTTTCCTGAGGCTGTTCTCCAAATACCTTGAATGTGTATGTCCAGAGAGTGATCAGTCCATACTGTTAGCCCTTCTTAGAGAAAAAAATCAATTATGAAGGCACACATGATTTTCATAACAGAAGACAGCTGATATATAACAAGCCAAGTAACACCAAAAGCTCCTTGGAATTTGGCTTCCTGTGAAGGAATTCCTTGATCCCTTCAGGTAGTGACTTTGCCATAACCAGCTGAGTTCTTATGATACATTCCTTTGGCCCTCGGCAAAAGGGTATACAGTTGGGTGGGTGAGAAGGTGGGGAGAATCTGGGAGGAGTTGGGGAGGGAAAACTGTGATCAGAATATATCGTTTGAAATTTTTTTCAATAACAAAAAAAGTCCCT
This sequence comes from Peromyscus leucopus, assembly GCF_004664715.2. Lineage (NCBI taxonomy): Eukaryota > Metazoa > Chordata > Mammalia > Rodentia > Cricetidae > Peromyscus > Peromyscus leucopus. Next base: position 67,289,404 of record NC_051065.1, on the reverse strand, counting down.
TTTTTGTGGCTTTTTCAAGACAGGGTTTCTCTGTGTAGTTTTGGAGCCTGTCCTGAATCTTGTTCTGTAGACCAGGCTGGCCTCGAACTCACAGAGATCTACCTGGCTCTGCCTCCCGAGTGCTAGGATTAAAGGCATGAGCCACTGCCTCCTACTCTTGTTTTTTATCCAACTCTTGTTTTTTATTTATTTTATGTGTATGGGTACTTTGCTGTATGTATGTCTATGAACCATGTATACGTGTGATACATGAGGAGGCCAGAAGAGGGTGATGGATTCCTTGGAACAGGAGTTACAGGTGTTGGTGAACCACCATGTGGGTGCTGGCAACTGACCCTGGGTCCTCTGAAAGAGCAGCCAGTGCTCTTAACTACTGATCCATCTTCTTCAGCCCCATTTTCTTTAACTTTTTTTTTTAGTTTTTTGAGACAGGGCTTTTCTGTATAGTTTTGGTGCCTGTCCTGGATCTCACTCTGTAGACCAGGCTGGCCTCAAACTCACAGAGATCCCCCTGGCTCGGCCTCCCAAGTGCTGGGATTAAAGGCCTGTGTCACCACTGCCTGGCTTTCACTAACTCTTTACATCTCTAAAACCTCATCTTATTAATTATACAAATATAGCAACACTGAATAATGTCAATAAGGTCATTTATTTTACTTTAATTTCTTTTAAAGGAATAAAATCTATATATCATATTAGAATGCACTTGTTTTCTTATGTAAAGTACTTTATGTATTGTAATTTTTCTTGTGCTCTAGCAACCTTTACTTTTTATATGTTTAGGAAAACTGAATAGTCAATATTATACTTGAAATCCTTATTTCTTCATCTCACAAATGTCACCATGTACCTGTTTGGGATCCACAACTATCATCTCCCATGGATCGTCCCCTCATGCTCAGATGATAAGATGAATGAACACATTTATGTGCTGGAGGTTTGACCTATGTGGCAATGTCCAAGTATTAGAATCTTAAGATATCGAGTCTATGATGTCGGGGACAACTGGGTCATTGGATTACTGCCCTCAGAAGAAATGAAGAAAGTTCTCTTAGAACCCAGAGAGAATGAGTTGTTATATAAAAGAGCAAGTTCAATACATGCCTATTCCAGTTTCCTGTCTTGCTATATGAGCTTCCTGTCACATATGCTACCATGGTATCCTACATCATGACGTAGTACAAGCCAAGGGAGCCTCACCAGAGATAGCAGGTATCAGCCCTTGAGCCTCCAAAGCTAAATACCATTTTCTTTATGAAGTACCCAGCCTCAGTAGTTTACTACAGCAACAGAAAGTAGACTGCTGTGGTAGTGATATGTACTATAAAGGGGGAATCAGATCCAGGCAAATAAAGAGTGAAGTGATAGAGTGTCACAGGTCAGGTAAACATCACCAATGAGGCAGTAGCTTGAGTGGATCGCTGGAAAAAAAGAAGAGAATGAGCCATCCAAGCAATAGTAGCCTAGCGAGTGCCCGTGTCCTGAGGCAGACAGGTATTTTGCCTCTTCTAAACAAAGAGGTCATTGTGGTTGGAATAGGTGTGAACTAGAGAACCCTAGGCAATGATGGCTGAGAGAAAGCAGAGCAGATCACAGGGCCTGGCAGACACAGTAGAAACACAGCATAAGACATGGATGTATTTTAAATTCTCAAGCAGCCATACTTGAATAGTAAAAAGAAACAAGTGCAATTTTAAGGAGATTTTATTTTGTTCTATATAGCCAAGATAGTTTTTTTGTTTGTTTGTTTGTTTGTTTGTTTGTTTGTTTTGAGACAGGGTTTCTCTGTGTAGCTTTGCGCCTTTCCTGGGGCTTACTTGGTAGCCCAGGCTGGCCTCGAACTCACAGAGATCTGCCTGGCTCTGTCTCCCGAGTGCTGGGATTAAAGGCGTGCACCACCACTGCCCGGCTCCAAGATAGTTTCTTATTAACACTGAAGCAACTATATTGCATGACAAAACAAGATATTAGTGTGATGATCGACACTTTTGGCTTTCTTGTTAAGTCTTTAAGTTTAGCATGGATTTTAAACTCACAACTGTGGTAATATTTTAATTGTGTTGAAATGTGATTTTACTTGTATGTTAATAAATAAAGTTTGCCTGGAGACCAGAGGTCACATAAGGAGCCATAAGCAGAAGTCTGGCGGTGGTAGCCTACTCCCTTAATCTGATCACATGGCAGGCAGAGTCTCTGTGTGGTCAAGGACACAGCCAAGTGTGGTGACACAAACCTTTAATCCCAGTACCAACCATAGAGACCTGGAGGTCTGTATAGACAGGCAGTGACAAGGAAGTCATGTGGCTGGGCTTAGAGCCAATGAGAAGGCAGAACAGAAAGGCAATAAAAACACAGGTTAGAAGGGGAGAAGCTCTCTCTGGGAAAGCAATGGCATTAGGTGGTAAGATAAGGTAGTCATGGCTCTTCAATAGTTCTCTGATCTCTTTGACTATGATCTCTGTATTTGGCTCTGTGTTCCTCATTTAATAAGGCTGTTTAGAAATTCATCTACACACAATGCAGTTAAATTCAGTCTAGCAACATTTCCAAGTATCCATTAGCCACAAATACCTACTAGTGACCTTAACTGACCAGGCAATTAAACAAAAATTGTGAAGCTTTTTAAACGATTTTGTTTTTTTTTTAATTTTATATATGTATATATATATATATAATTATATATACATATATGTGTGTATATATATCACATTATTAATTTTATTATTTGTGTTTGATGTTATTATGTATTTATAATTGTTATTAATTTATATTATATATAATTTACATGATACATCCTAGCAATATATGAAAACAAATTAACTATTATGGACTCATGTTTCTATCACCCACTTTAAACAGTTAGCAATGTCTGGCCAAGCTTTTGTCTCTCTCTTTCTGTGTGTGTGTGTGTGTGTGTGTGTGTGTGTGTGTGTGTGTGTGTGTATGTCTGTGTGTCTATGTGTGTGTGTGACTCTATGTGTCTGTGTGAGTGATGTGTAAGTGTTCTCACCATTGTGCCACAGTTACCTATGTGCAGGTCAGAGATAACTAAGGAGTTGGTTCTTTCCTTTCAGCAGGCTTTTCAGAGCGAAACTCTGCTCATCAGGTACATGCTGCAAGGACTTTCTCTCTAGCCACCATGACCAGTCTTGATGCATCTATAAATCAGCCAAAGCCCAAGGTATTCTAAGGAAATATACTGGCAAGTTTTGAGCAGAGGAGTCAGTCCCTTATCAAAGCTCATTCCATTCCCTAGTGGAAAGAAACTGTGAAGGACAAGCAGGCAGGAAAAACCCAGACAAACTGGCAGCTGCGGAGCTTTGGGTGGAGGGGCTGTCGGGGGTGGTGTCTGTCGGGGTGGTGGCTGGGAGTGGGGAGAGAGAATGGACTGGGCTGACTGGATCCCTGATAGCAGAAGCTAACAGGAGATACTGGTGGACTGGTTACGGAATAAACGAGGGAAGAACCAACGGTAATGGTGGCAGGATTCTGGCCTGACCAAAATGACAATGTTGCCACTTATTAAACAGGGGAGAGAACAGGCGACCCTGAACACCCGAGTTTGTGTTTAACCTGTTAAATGTAAGCCACCCATCCGCGACCCAAGCGGGACAGTAAGTGAACAAGCTGGATGCGTAGAGCCGCAGCTCGGGAGAGAAGTATCGGCAGGAGATCACGCTGGAGAGTGGTCAGGACATAGGCTGTAACAGAAACCCCGGCCGCCTGTACTCTAGCGCTTGAGAGAGGAAGGTTTCAGGTTCTGGGCCCATTTAGGACAGATTCTTATGTCAAGGGGCAGCGGAGGGCAGGCCAGATGTGTTCAGTAGGAAAGGGATGGAGCTGAGAGAGCCTGGTGCCTCCCCTGTTTACGGCAGGAAGAGGAAACACAGACGGCCCCAGCGAGTAAGAAAAATATAAAAATAAACACAAAGGGAAGGAATGCCACGGACGATAAGAAAAAGACGTAGTTCAGGACGGGGGTAGGAGCAAAACTTCCCACTAAATTTTAAGAGAAGGAAAGAAGAACTAAAGCACGGAATTAGAAAATAAACTGAAACAAGTAACCAGTGTGGGTTTGGTGACGAAATCCAGGCAAGAGGCGATTCTACCAGACCTTGAGCAAAATATTGTCACTTCCCATCTCTGCACGCTACTTTCTTGGACCACAACACAAGCAGCAGGGGCCAGGCTTCAGATTACCGCCTCCCTTCAGCAGTCTCATTGTTCACAACAGTACCGCAGTTATTTTGAAACACGGTACTGTATAATACTACGACAAATAAACCACGTTAAAGACAGCAAGCCAGACATTTAGCACAAAAAGACCAGTAAACAACAACAGCCATTAAGATCTTACATTGGCATCTGGGTGAGGGGTTTCACACCTATAATCCCAGCAAAGGAGACTGAGCAGGAGGATGGTGATGATACAGCACAACTCGGTATCCAAAAAGAGAAGAGAAGGAGAGGGAGAGAACAAAAATATAAAATTCTTCAGTTGTAGATATATATTGTAGATAGAATCCTAATACAAAAAAAAAAGCTTTTTAATTTTAGGAGTTACATATTTTTGTCTCTCTGTGCTGATAATGCTCCCACAAACAGTGAATGTTCCTAAAACTCACTGGACTTTCTGGGAGAAATATGGCCATCACCTACCCGGCAAAGTGACGCAGCACACGGATCCTCTGTGGGACCAGGGAAAGCAGCTCCTCGGCAGGAACCTGCAAAGATGACCGTGCTGAGGTGTGAGCGTATGGAGCTCAACACAGGCTAAGAGAAACTCTGGAGGACATAAGACCAAGGCCAATGGTCCAGATCTCACTGATGTTGTTATGAAAACCATCGTGAGGTTATATTAGGGGAAGAAGTTGCATGTTTCCCAGCTCTCACTGGTGATCTTGTAGCAGAGCCCTGTGTGTACTGAGATCCTGAAACACCATTTCTTAAAGGGCCAAGAATGTCCAGGAAACAATGACCCCAAGAAACATACCATTTGTTCTTGGGACATCTTAATTCTGCCAAAAGACAAGGAGATCATCAAGATGTAATACTAACTAATTAAAGCTGCAAAGAATCACCACACACCCATCAGAACAGTTATTATCAGGGCCAAGGAGATGATTCAGCAGATAGAGGTGCTTCCCAGCAAGCCTGAAGACATAAGTTCAATCCCCTAGAGGCTTCATGGTGGAAGGAAAGAACTAACTCCCAAAAGTTGTCTTTGACCTCCATAAGATCACCGTGGTATATGCATGCGTGCGCGTGTGCGTGCGCATACACACACACACACACACACACACACACACACACACACAAGGGAGAAAGGAAGAGTGGCTATTATAAAGAAAAAAAGGGTTGCCAAGGATGGAATGATCGGGATCCTTTGTACACTATGAATGTAAGAATATACATTAGTACAGCCACTATAGGAATCAGTATATAGTTTCCCAGAATATTAATAAATAGAAACTACCATGCAGTTCCAGTACTGGGTTTATATCCCAAGGAAATAAAACCAATGTGTCACATATCTGTTCCCATGTTCATTGTTGCAACAGCCTAAGGCATCAATCTTGCGTGTATCAATCAATCAGTGGATAAACTGATAAAGAAACTGTACGATAAATATAAAATGGAACAGTATTCGGTCTTTGAAAAAAGAAAAAAAACCGCCATACGCAATAGTACAGACAAACCTGGAGGGGAAAACACTTAATTGGGGCTGGCTTATAGGTTCAGGGGTTTAGCCCATTATCATCATGGCAGGAAGCATGGTAACATGCAGGCAGACATGGTGCTGGAGAAGAAGCAGAGAGTCCTACATCTGAATCGTCTGGCAGCAAGAGAGAGAGAGACACTGGGCCTGGCTTGAGCATGTGCGACCTCAAAGCCCTCCCCCAGTGACACACTTCCACCAACAAGGCCACACCTACACCAGCAAGGCTACACTTCCTAATAGTGCCACTCCCTATGAGCTACGCAGGTCATTTTCATTCAGACCACCACAGAAGGTAAGGAAACTAAACAGACAGAGAAAGTTATAACACAAATTACTAACAAGCACAGCCTAAAAAAACCTCACACTCATAGAAGAAAAGAAGAATGTGGTAAGATGGGAGTGTGGATTGGGTAGGGAATAGACAGATGTTGCTGAAAGGATTCCCCTTCTGTCCATGAAAACTCCCTCCTTCCCATTCCTGAGCCCACTCAGCTGCTGTGGTCAAGGCTGCCAGTGGCAGAGAACTGGCTGCTGAGTTTGGCAACCTTGACCACAGAGCTGAATGGGCTCAGGAATGCAAAGGAGGGAAGGAGTTTTCGTGGAGAGAGGGAGGATGTGGCTGTGGCAGGCAGACTGTAAGTCTTCCCCTCTGCCATGCTCCTACTTCCTGTATTTACAGTCTTGTGTAATCATTCTCTTTAGGCCAACAGTATGGTGATATTTAGATATCACTTTCGGGATTAGACTGTAAAAGATTGACTTCTACCCCCCCGGGGGAGGTACCTTTAATCCCAGCACTCCAGAGGCAGGGTCGGGCAGATCTCCATGAGTCTGAGCCTGTTCTACAGAGCAAGTTCCAGGGCAGCCAGAGCTACACAGAGAGACTCTGTCACTAAAACAAAACAAAACAAAAAGACCGACTTCTGCCTTTGAGCAGACTTCTCCATTCGATGACTTCTCCACGTCAAGAGTCCTGCTATTAAGCAACCCAGGACAGCCTCAGGCCAGCAGTCAGTGAGGAACCAAGTCCTCCGGGCCCAAGAGGCCAGAGAGTGCAGCCTGAGCTGGGGAAGAGCCGCCAGCCCTGGCAAGCACCACTTTGGACGGTAAAAGGAGGCCCAGCTACCTGGTGCCTGCACACCTGATCGGACAGAAGCTGCGGGAGAATAAATAAATTTCAAGTGGTCAATCTTTTGGTGATCGTGGTTACAAACAATAGATGACTAATACAGTAGATAACTAATACAGTAGGTAACCAATAAAATAGATAACCAATACAATAGATAACTAATACAGTAGATAACTAATATAGTAGGTAACCAATAAAGGAGATAATCAATACAATAGATAACTAATACAGTAGATAACTAATACAGTAGGTAACTAATGCAATAGATAATACAATAGATAACTAATACAGTAGATAACTAATGCAATAGATAACTAATATAATAGATAACTAATACAGTGGCTATAGTCGAAGTGTGTGGGGTTCAACCATGGTTAGATTTGGGGGATTGGTTACTTTTGGGGGGTGTTGTTTTGTTTTGTGTTTTTGGGGGAGGTTGTTGTTGTTGGGTTTTTTTTTTTTTTTGGAGAAGGGTTTCTCAGCCCTGACTGTCCTGGAACTCATTTTGTAGACCAGATTGACCTCCAACTCATCTGCCCGCCTGCCTCTGCCTCCCAAGTGCTGAGATTAAAGGTGTGCACCACCACTGCCCAGCTTGGTTACTATTTTTAAGGGGAGGATATTGTAAAGTTTGAGGGCTTGGATTTTGTGGCTCTGTTTTGGTTTGTTCGGGCTTTATTTGAATGAGGTAGTCCAGGCTGGTGCCGATTCCCAATCCTCCTGACTCAGTCTAATGTGAGGGAAGCTGGGGCGGAGTGGGAGACTACACCAGTCTGAAGGCGAGCGCACTGCTTATGAGGTCACAGAAGGTCAGAAGACTGAAGCTGATGATAACTTTCAAGAAATGGGGAGGGGATGTCTCTACAAACAGATGACAGAAGAAAAGCTAGTTTGCCTCAACCCAAAACTCTGGGGAGGAGAAAGGATATCTTTTTATTTATTTTATTTATTTTAGTAGTTAAGATTTGTGTGTGTGTGTGTGTGTGTGTGTGTGTGTGTGTGTGTGTGTGTGTGTGTGTAGGACAGAAAAGGGTATCAGATCCCTGGAGCTAGGGTCTTAGTGACTTTTTTTGTTGCTGTGATAAGACACCATGACCAAGGCAATTATAAAAGAAAAGCATTTAATTAAGCTTATGGTTAGTGAGGGTTAGAGTCCATGAAGGCAGAGTGAAGGCCTGGCACCAGGAACAGGAAGCCGAGGGCTCACATCTCAAACAGCAAGCAGAGAGCACACTGGACATGGTGGACAGCTTCTGAACCCTCAAGCAGCCCCCAGTGACAACACCTCCTCCAACAGGGCCCCGTCTCCCAATCCTTCCCAAACAGCCACCAACTGGGGACCAAGTAAACATTCAGATATAGGCTCCTGGGGGTGGGGGAGGGACATTCTCCCTCCAACCACTACAGCTGAGCAGGAAGTTATAAGCTGGCTGTTGGAAATGCTGGGAACCAAACTCGGCATTTACAAAAGCAGCAAGTGCTTTTAACCCCTGAGCTTCCTCCCAAATCCCATCCTAGCTGCTTTCCCAGGGGCTTCATGGGCACTGCTTTGTCCTTTTAGTCCCAAGGCAAAAAGATAGGTCAGTCTGTCTTAGGTGATCAGCAACGCTCCAGAAATTCCTAGCAGAAAGCAAGTACAACATCAATGTCAAGGTATTATCTCAGTTGGGGCCAGGCAGGGTTTCCGCCACCAAAGCCACACTGACCATGAGATAACGATTCAACATTACATAACAAAAACAATCTATCGTGGATGACTATCAGTATTGACTAGAAACTATCAAATTATTTCACATAATAGGATTTTATTAGCCATGCCTGGAGCCACAAGCCTGTAACCTTAGCTATTCCGGAGATTTGAGCAGGACAACTGTATATTCCAGACATGCCTGGGCAATGGAGTTAAGGCCCTCTTTCAAATTTTAAGAAAAATATTGAGAAGGTTGGCATACTAGTTACGTTTCCTATTTCTGTGATAAACACCATGGTGAAGGCAACTTACAGGAGAAAAGGTTTACTTGGGGCTTACAGCTGGGGGGGGGGATAAAAGTCCATCGCCACCATCAGATCATGGAAGAGAGGCGGCAAGCACCAGGCCTGCCTGGGAGCTCGCATCTGTACCAACAAACAGGAAGCAGAGAGGGCACAGCACGATGGAGGGAGTCCTGAGACTCTCAGAGTGGCGTGCTTCCTCCAGGAAGACCACACATGCTATACCTCTCCAACAGCACCAACCGGGGACCAAGTACTCAAATGCTAGAGAATTTACCATTCACCACGAGAGCCAAAGTTACATTTTATGTTTTCATTACTGCACCTAAGAGATCCATGAAACAAAAATGCCTCTAACCTGTAAGCTCCCTTGCCCAGGGACGGATACTTCCTGAAGTGCTGGAGGCTATTGTTTATGGGGGATAACAAGCTACAAGTTTTTGCTCCCCTAGACAAGTTTGTTTGACCCAAGTATACCTGATGGTCACATGTAGGGGAGAGGTACGCAGGCAGGAAGTACGTCAGGATGTATGTTTGGCCCTGATTGGACCTAATGGGAAATACGGTGGCCTTATGGGTGTGCCTTTATACGTCTCAGCAAAATGTGACTCATCATCATTTCCTGGGAACCCTGAAGGGACCTGGCCAGAGTCCATCAACCTGGCCAGTATTTAATTAAAGCTTGCTTCAAATCCGGCTTTAAATTGGGGTAGTGGTCTTATTCTTGACCGGTGGGACTAACAGCACCACACTGTGAATAGACCTCAGTGGCAGAAGCAGAGAGAAGGAAGGGAAGAAGGGAGGTAGGGAGAAAAGAGGAAGAAAGGGGTTTTATCAGAGACATTTGTTTTTATTATTTAAACAGAGAGGGCTTGTTTGGAGGTGGGGATGAAACCCAGGGCCTTGAGCATGCTAAGCACATACTCTGCTACTGACATACATCACCCAAGTTCTCACATTAAAAACATAACAATAATTCAACCAGATGGTGGTGGCGCACACCTTTAGTCCCGGCACTCAGGAGGCAGAGCCAGGTGGATCTCTGAGTTCGAGGCCAGCCTGGTCTACAGAGCGAGTTCCAGGAAAGCAAGGGCTACACAGAGAAACTGTGTCTCAAAAAAAAAAAAAAAAAATGTGTATTTGAAAAGAAGATTCTCATTCTCAGCCAAGACGGCAAAGTAGGAGCTGCATTTGCCTCCTGTGCTTGGCTGAATAAACAAGCCCCAAATCACTGGAATCTGTGGGTGTTACAAAAGAGACTTTGCAGGCTAAGGACCTTAAGGTGGGGAGACTCTACCCGACACCCGAGGGCACCGAGGGCACTAACAGTGTCTGTGTCCAAAGGCACAGGCAGAGGGCATCTGACAGCACTGCCCTGCTGGGTCCGGAATGGAAAGGAGGGCTGTGAGCCAGGAAAGGCAAGGAATGAAGCCCCAGGAGCTGGACAAGGCAGGGAGCACATTTTTCTGCCAGGGGCCTCTGGAGGGAGCAGGTCCTGCCAACACCTTGACCTCAGCCAGGATAACTGATTTCAGATTTCTGAACTGCAGAACCATAGGGGAACAAATGTTTTCACCTGTCAGATTTGTGATCATTTTTATGATGATCACAGGAAACTAACATACTACTCCCCCTTAAAACAAAACCAAGGACCAAATATATAAAACAAGCTTTCAGACATGGCACAACAGGAAGCAGAAAATGCCGGCCCCCCGGGAGGAGGAGCGCGCGCACACACACACACACACACACACACACACACACACACACACACAGGCACACTCACTCACACACTCACACACTCACACACACACTCACACAGACACACACACACTCACACACACAGATACACACACACTCACACACACACAGACACACACACTCTCTCACACACACACACTCACACACACTCACACACACACACACACACACAGCATTGCTCTCACCTGTGCTATTAGTTTCAAAGCCTTAGCACAAGGAACATGAACTCAAATCAGGCCAGATGCTCTCAAGTTTAAGATGAAAAGTTGAGAATTCAGAAAGGCTGATGCAGCTGGCGTTGATAAAGTAGAGACGGTACTGCCCAAGACAGAGCTACACCGGGAACATGCCACGAGACACATGGCATACACACCTGAGCTGCTCGGTGCTGCTCGGCGACTGACTGGAATCTCAGTGGCCATTTCTGTGGAGGCTGCATCCCCTCCTGTGCCTAGTGTTTTAAATTCTAAGTAGGGGCTGTACTTCGGCGACTAAATTAAGCTGCAGATAATGTCGGAATGAGTAGCGCCCTTATTCTTTAGTTCCACACAAGGCACGTAAATTTTCACGAGGTTAAACATCCTGAAAACACGTGGGGATGGGCCATGCCTGACTGTAATTTGAACACTGAGGTAAGACAGGAGGGTGGCCATGAGTTCAAGGTTAGCCAAGGCTACTCAGTCAAATCCTATTTCACAATATAAATTGAAATGGGACAATGTTTTTTTTTTTCGGGGGGGGGTGTTTTCTTTTTTTGTTTTTTGTTTTTTAAATAAATTACAGTAGCAGCCCAAGGAGGTAAAGCGCAATTATAACGTCCTATCCAGAGCATAGAAAAACATACGAACAGAAGGATGAGTCCCCTCAGCAGCGCCTTTTACGCTGAGACTACTTTCCCTCTTCATAAATGCCTTCTGCACTCCTGAGTTCTCCAAGATGGAACTTTGAAGATAATACTCCGATCATCTTCTCAGAACAATGGTTCCTGAATAAATTTGATTTTTGTTCCTCCTCCTCCTCTCATTTCCCAAGTGCTGGCTTTGAGAGGTGAGCAACTAGACCCGGGCCTGGTAACAATTAACACAGTCACGTCTTTGTACACGGACATGTCTGTCAGGAGCTGTGGTGATATTTTATTTGTGGTGATATTTATCTGAGGATCAGAGAAAAAAGCCAGCCATTACATTAAACATAGAGGTCAGGCAGTGGTAGCACATGCCTTTAATCCTAGCATTCGGGAGGCAGAGATTTATCTGGATCTCTGTGAGTTTCGAGGCCACACTGGGAACAGAGCCAGGCATGGTGGCACAGGCCTTTAATTCCCAGCACTAGTTAACCATTTAGAGATTGATGTGGGAGGGCCTAGCCCATAGTGGGTGGTGCCATCCCTGGGCTGGTGGTCCTGGGTTCTATAAGAAAGTAAGCTGAGCAAGCCATGGGAAGCAAGCCAGTAAGCAGCACCCCTCCATGGTCTGGGGGGGGGGTTCGAGACAGGGTTTCTCTGTGTAGCTTTGCGCCTTTCCTGGGACTCACTTGGTAGTCCAGGCTGGCCTCCAACTCACAGAGATCCGCCTGCCTCTGCCTCCCGAGTGCTGGGATTAAAGGCGTGCGCCACCACCGCCCGGCCCTGGTTTCTTTTTATGATGAGCTGTGATGTAGAAAAGAAAGACAAATGAACCCTTTCCTCCCCAAGTTGCTTTGGGGATCCTCCTGTCTGACCTCAGTGTTCAAATTACAGTCAGGCATGGCCACCCCCATGTGCTTCATCACAGCAACAGTAACCCAACCTAGGACACCCAGTGCTGAGATTATAGGCATATGCCACCAAGCCTGTTTTATGTGGCACTGGGAACTGAACCCAGGACTTCACACATACTAGCCAAGTACTCTACCAACTGAGCTACACCTTCAGCCCAAGTTAGGGCTTTAAAGTGACGTGATAATGCTACATTTTAAGTGTAGTCCTGGAGAAAGAACTTGGTGATAAAAGACACACCTACCATGCACAAAGGCTGTGGATTTGATGACCAGCATTAGGGAGAAAAAAAGTCAGGGTTTCAAAAAACACCATGACCAAAAAGCAAGTTGAGGAGGAAAGGGTTTATTTGGCTTCCACTTTCATATCACTGTTTATCATCAAAGGAAGTCAGGACAGGAATTCAAACAGAGCAGGATCCCAGTGGCAGGAACTGATGCAGAGGCCATGGAGGGGTGCTGCTTACTGACTTGCTCCCCATGACTTACTCAGCCTGCTTTCTTATAGAACCCAGGACCACCAGCCTAGGGATGGCACCACCCACAATGGGCTGGGCCCTTCCCCATTAACCACTAATTAAGAAAATGCATTACAGCCGAATCTTATGGAGGCATTTTCTCAACTGAGGTTCCCTCCTTTCAGACGACTCTAGCTTGGGTCAAGTTGACATAAAAGCAGCCAGGACGAAGTGGAGGTGGAAAACCAACAGAGAATATGGACACGGAAGGCTGACTGACTGAGGATGCTAAAGACGAAAGACATGGTCTTGTGCACACAAGGTAAATTCTACCACTGAGCTAAACGGCCAGCCTGGAGATTCCAATGCTATACTAAAATGTCAATGTCAACAGTAGCTATCCCTGGTTAGAAAAAACGCAGGTGTTCTTCTCACTTTACACACACACACACACACACACACAGGACCCTTACCATCACCTAACCAATGTTCTTAAGAACCATTCCCTCACGGCTGGGATTACAGGCACGCACCATCACGCTGGTTTAAGCAGAGTTGGGGATGGAACCAAGACTTGGAGCACACTAAGTCATCGCACTACCAACTAGCCACATCTCCAGCCCCTTGGGTTTTCTTGTTGTTCTATAGTTTTTCGTAAAAGTTATCTGGAGTTGAAATAAAACCCAAATTTTCGTTAAGAGTATCTCTAGCCGAGCGGTGGTGGCGCATGCCTTTAATCCCAGCACTCAGAAGGCAGAGGCAGGCGGATCTCTGTGAGTTCAGGGCCAGCCTGGTCTACAGAACGAGATCCAGGACAGGTACCAAAACTACACAGAGAAACCCTGTCTAGAAAAACCAAAAAAAAAAAAAAAAAAAAAAAAAAAGATTATCTCTAGTCATTAACGTTAAGGGCTGTGAGGGGAACTCAGTGCAGAGAACTAATTTGCATGCGTAAAGCCCTAGGTTCCATTCCAGGCACTTTAAGAAAAAAAAATCAAATCATTTACCATTTATGAAATGCATAGCCACTATTTAAAGAACACATGGAACAATTGTAAATACAAACCATCTATTTTATTTCATCCCTGAAAACAATGACAAAACAGAAATGTTCACAGCCCCTCTGAGACCGCATAAGCCCTTCAGACTTCAACCTAGCAAAGGGACATAATCTCTTCACATAAAGGTACAAGGAAGACATTTCAGAAAGCTATCTTTCGTGAAACAATATATTCTTATACTCATTTTAACAAAATATTACAATCACTGCTACTGTTTGTGGTAGCACATCATAATAAGGAACAATATTGAAAACTAAGTTCAATTTAGTCTGAATCTAGAGGCCAGCTGCTCTTTAGCAGTCATTATGTAGAATAAATACTATGAAATATAGAATACTATATAGCAATTGGATTTGCTACAAAAGATATTTAAATAAAGACATGGTTTTTTCTATACTAGAATCAACCAAGTTAAGATTTCTTGTGCTGTATACAGTAGCTACTTCCCTAAAAAGATAATCAGTCTTCATAATTTATATTTTAATGTTCTTAATTTTGTAAAGTGATCAGTTATATAAAATGAGTAGCTAATCTGACATCTCCTAACACAGGATACTCTTACATAACATCAACTAACATTAACATTTTCCAAGCAGTTTTGTGCAGCACAAATACATTTATTATATACATCTGGTTAACGTCCTCAAGTTCCTTCCTTTCCCCACCAATATAATCAAAGCAACATTTACCAAAATATGGAAATAATGTACGCCTTCCTAATAGCAGAAGCAGTCAATGGGCTAAATATTTTCCTTTTCCTTTTTTTAGATAGGGTCTGCTCTGTTGCCTAGGCTGGCAGTGAACTTGCAATTCTCCTGCCTCAGCCTCCTGAGTATCCATGGCTACAAGCATATGACACTGGGATTTACTTTCAAATCAACAATCATGATTGTGAAAAATCACGCATATTTTATTTTTCATTTCATCATAAAAATATGTATTATTATGCAGAATATATGTAAGAAATTTTTAAGTATGAGATTAGAGATCACTCTCATTTCTATTAAATAGTCCCCAATGGTTAGGCTATGGACAGTGGTTGCTACCCATTTCAAAATTATACTCTTACAAATGCTATTTTTAAAAAATATACAGTTAACCTTCAGTTATTTTGAAGGATAGTGCAAATGAAAACATTCTTTGGGTCTATTTCAAAACATGATTTTTAACATGACACTTCCTTTTCCTGCTCATAATCTGAGTAACAAAATATAGTACTGGAATTAAGCATGTTTTCTACTCACAGGGACATCATGAGGGCAGACGACAGAATAATTCAGTAATGTTGTCGTCCGCTTCTCTGAAAAGCATGTTACATACTTAAATAAATATTTTATAGAAAGGACTCCGTGTCTTTCTGGTGTTTTTGTTTCTTCTTGATCTCAGATACTAAAGATGGATACGAAGATGACCTCCCTGCTCACCACATCCACTGTGCTGCCAAACTCCCAGGAAGTATACAGAACAGCATTGAAGAGCTTTGTGGGAAAGCAAACTAAGGGTGCCTGCGAATTTATATACAGAATTAGCGTCCTATGAATCCAGCGAGCTCCTTGGAAATGCGTAGAGCTTTTATTGTCAAGTATCACTGCGTCCCAGGCAGCGGTTTAGAGGTGTCCTGCGACGGATGTACTCCACAGTGGTGCAGCCCTGCAGCTGGCCCTCACTGCTATCTGACACTGCCCGGCGCGCTCGTCCTTTTGTGGGTGGTCACCGGCACGAAGCTCCCACTGGTGCCGTTGGTAGTGTTGGCTGCCGAACCATTCACAACAATATAGTCGACCTTGTTCTCCAGCTTCACCAAGCGTTGCAGGATGTCGTCTAAGAGGACTGCGATCGTCCTCTTCAGATCCGCTAGGGGAAGAATGGGAATAAATCGTATTAAATAGCAATAGAGCACTTAATACGTGTCTGTACAGTTTACAGGAAAGAGGTAAACGATTATCAGGGCATCTGAAAGAAAAGGTACTACAGAGAACACACTCGGACCCCAGACAGGGAAAGCCGAGTCACGTTCATCACTAGCACCACACCCAAGGCAAGAGAGTTCAAACACACTAGCAATTCTCCACTTCTGAGAGCAGCGCATCAGGTTTAAAGTCTGTGTCAAAACATTCCTTCTCTGTAAGGGATACACTCACTTTTAAAAACGGTATTTATTCTAGGTGTATGGATGCTTTATCTAATGTATGTCTGTGCACCATCTGTATGCCAGGCCAGAAGAGGCTGCTGGATTCCATGGACTAAAGAGAGCTGTGAGCCCTATGTGGGTACTTCCAGGTCCTCTGGAGGGAAGCCAGTGCTCTCCGCCTGAGCCATCCCTTGACACACTACGCTCAGTTTCTTGAGCAGTGTATACAGAAGGCTTGGACCGGGCAGGTGAAATACTGGAAAAGGCAGGTAAAGAGAGCTAAGTAAGCAATTCAACCAAACACAAGCAAGACACCTGAACCCTCCAGACTGGAGCAGGAATGGGGAGCCAGGGCACGCGACCTCCTGAGTTTGAAACAGTGACTTTCAGGTTCAGCCTGCGTGACTCCAGGTTACCAAGCAGCCCTTGACTCCATGTTGAGGACAAATGCAGAGGTTTTGACTCTGCATCCTGCTTGTGTGCAGATACTACCACCAGGCCAGCACTAACGCTGAGGCATTGACCATCAACTTCTCCATATGAGCAGAAAGGTATACACCAGCCGGGCAGTGGTGGTGCACGCCTTTAATGCCAGCACTTGGGAGGCAGAGCCAGGCGGATCTCTGTGAGTTCAAGGACAGCCTGGTCTACAGAGTGAGATCCAGGACAGGCACCAAAACTACACAGAGAAACCCTGTCTCGAAAAAAAAACAAAAAAAAAAAAAAGGTGTACACCAGACCCAAGAAGGATGCAGCATGAGCTAATGGACTCAAAAGTTCTCAAAGAAGAAATGCCAATAAATACTTGAAAACTTGTTCATCATCCTTTGTCATCAGATACATGCAAATTAAAATGGCATTGAGGGGGCTGGAGAGATGGCTCAGCAGTAGGAGCACTGGCTGCTCTTCCAGAGGACCTGAATTCAATTCCCAGCACCTGCGTGGCAGCTCACAAGTGTCTGTAACTCCAGTTCCAGAAAATCCAGCACCTTCACACAGACATACATGCAGGCAAACACCAAACACTGAGCATAAAAAAAGAATTATAAGAAAAAGGAAACAGAGATATCTACCATTGAGACGATGGTGACAAACCCACCTACCTGTCCTCTAACCATGCCACACAGGCACCAGGGGAGACAAAGAACCCCAAACTGCTTCCAGCAATTTAGGTCAGCAATGCCCCGCACTGCTTGATGAGATCTAATCCAACTGCTATCCTGATCCATCTCCACCCCACCCTGCCCCTTGACTGGAGGGTCCAGTCCTGTGCACCTGGCCTCAGTCTCTCGGCTCCTTCTCCAGCTCTTCCTCGGCAGGGTTCTCTGCAGCTCCTCCCAGTGAGATGCTCAGAACCCTGTCCAGCTTTCAGGCACTGCGTTCTATTAGCTCTCACCTCAGCCGTGGTGAGGCCTCTCTGAGCTCTGTGTCACCAACCTTTTGTAGCCGTTGTGTGTGTGTGCACACACACAGTGATACACACAACACACGTACACACAATAATAAACTGCATTTTTTTAAAAAAAATATGTGATCTGAGAGTTATTAGCAATTAAGATTGGAATAAAATATCTCATGTCCTTACCGTCAGTACACCTAGAACCATCTGGAATACTGCAGTCAATTAAGCCAGCAAAGCTTGCGAACTGACTGTCACTGCATGAATTCTGACCTTGTGGAAAGATGCACTGTGTCTACCGTGGACACCGCACACTCAGGAGACCTGGCCAGGGCGGCAGGCATGCCACCTCGTTCTAACTTGAACTTCTTCCAGAAAAACCACCATTGCTCTAATTCTTAACCTTTGTGGAATGTGAAGGGGCTTAAGTAGACTTTTCCTAGCTAGAGCAAAATGAATTGCTCTTTTGTGAAATTGTCCCTTCGGGCTTTTCACTGGCATCTCACAGATATTAGGTGATCAATAGTGGCAACTGATAGTGCTATTTTTTGGTGACCCTGGACCAAAAAGGCAGCTCACCCTACTCTCCGATCACCAAGGAAACTCATCTAACACCCGCTGATAAAGCTGCTGATGACTGCGCTACTATCAGAAAAAGTATAAGACATAAAAGAAAAAAAAGAGTAAGTTGGACTTCATAAAAACTAAACCCTTTGGAGCACCAAAGGAACATAGCAATAAACTAACTCCTAACGATATTCTACTATACTCAAAGATCAGTGTCTTGCTCAGCCATCATCAGAAAAGCTTCTTCCTGTAGCAGATGGGAACAAATACAGAGATCCACAGATAGACAATATGCAGAGAATGAGAGACCTTGAACGCTTATCCCTAAACAGTTTGTTTCCATCAAATCCCCTCCTGCCTCAGGGCTCAGGGAGCCCAGCAGAAAAGGAGGCAGAAAGACTGTAAGAGCCAGAGGGGATGGGGGACACCAAGGAATCAAAACCTAAACACAGCAGGACCGACACACACATGAACTCACAGAGACGGAGGCAGCAGACACAGACCTGCACCAGATGGGGTCCTAGAGCTGAAAAGGAGAAGTGGACACTCACCCCATCCCTAGCCCAGAAGCTATCTCTAATTGATAGCCACTTGCAAATTAATTTTTCTCCAAGGGAGTCTCTCTAGGGAAGCAGACTATTTTTTTTCCTTTTCTTTTCCTTTTGGTTTGTTTAGACAGGGTTTCCCTCAGCTCCTTCTGCAGCACCACGTCTGCCCGTGTGCCACCACGCTTCCCCCATGATAATGGGCTAAGCCTCTGAACTGTAAGCCAGCCCCAGTTAAATGTTTTTCTTTATAAGAGTTGATTTCCTTTATATGGTGTCTCTTCACAGCAATAAAACTCTAAGACCATTTTCAAAATAAGAAAACAATATTAGCTCTCCAGAAAAAGAGTATATATATTTGCACAGAGATAAATACAGCTGGACACTGTGATACGTGCCTATAATCCCAGCACTTGGGAAGCTGAGGCAGAAGGATCTTGAGTTCAAAGCCAGCCTGAGCTACAAAGCAAAAGCTTGTCTCAAAAGACCAAAAGGGTAGGGGGATATAGATACCCAGTTTATGACTAAGCAATTCAACAGCCACTTATTCTCAGCCTTTGCTTATTTTGAGACAGTCTCACACCGTACCTAGAATTTGCCAATCCAGTTAGACTGATAGGCCAGCAGGCCCCAGGGGTCTCCACCTTCCTAATGCTGGGATTACAGGTGTGCTACACCATGCCTGGAACCATAAACAGGGTATCTACATGTCCTCCAAGGCTCAGGGGATACCACAGAAGGGCAGAAAGAACGTAAGAGCAGCCTGGGAGTGACAACCTACTGTACTTTTGACTCACAACAGTTAGGACCCCTGCTGTGAAGAAGGCCTCTCCTCAACACCATAACTACCTCTGCTGAAAGAAGAAAGGTAGCCTGACCAAAAGGGACACCCAACCAACAAACTTACTGCAGAGGCCCAACCCCAGTGCACGCAGGAGGCAGGAAAAGGTTGAGTTCAAGTTCAGCCTAACTTACAAAGCAAGAACCTATCTCAAAAATAAACAGAGTTGGGCATATAACTCAATTAATAAAGTACTTGCCTAGTATGGGACACAGGCCTGTAATCCAGTACTAGGGGGAAGAGAGAAGGGAAGATCAGACGTTCAAGGCCATATTCAACTACATGGTAAGTTCAGGACCCTGCTCAAAATAAATGATTAATTAAATAAACCAGGCTAGGGCTACGTTTGGTTTACAGTGCTTGTCTAGCATTACGTGAGGCCCTGGGTTTGATTCCCAGCACTGACAGAACAGGCTTCATTCAGACTCATGACTCTCCTGTCTCAGCCTTCTGACAATTTCTAGCTCCCCATCTCATCTAAGAGGGGGAAAAAATAGAAGACACACGAATAGAACTTAAAACAAGCCGGGCGGTGGTGGCGCACACCTTTTATCCCAGCACTTGAGAGGCAGAGGCAGGCGGATCTCTGTGAGTTCAATGACAGCTTGGTGTATATATATATATGTATGTATGTATATGTATATATATATGTGTGTGTGTATATATATGTGTGTGTGTATGTGTATATATATATATATATATATATATATATATATATAGTGAGTTCCAAAATGGCCAGAACAGAGAGATTCTGTCTCAAAAAATAAAACAAACAAACAAACAAAAACACCTAAAACACAGGAACCAGGATTTGAAAGGGAGACTCGCAGTAAGCAATGCTAAAACTATAGGTAAATCCTGGTTCTTGGACTTCATAGATGATGTTCTCCATTTGATGTTGATATTGAGAAATTTTTTTTAAAAATCAAAAAAGTATATCATATATAAAACAAATACACTGTATTACATACTCATTTCTAAATGCACATAATATACTTTATACGTACATATTTTAAAGAGATGAATGTAGTAGTGAAATGTTGGAATTTCTCTACTGTACTTAAAATGTAATAAACGTGAGATGTTAATAACAAATCTGGGTGAGGAATGCATGAGTACTACATTCCTAGTTTACATTTGAAAATATCCACCTGTCCTCTTAAAAATCAACTTATAAAGAGCACACCAGGAGCCGAGCTCAGTTCCTGCAGCTGCGCTTGCACAGGAACGACCGGGAAGGAGAAGACCCAGGACATCCCGTGGTTCTTACCGTAGCCTGCCATGGAGGCTCCGCTGTCCACATCCACCATGCTCTTGCTCTCCTCTGCCAGGGCCTTCACGTATCTTTTGCTTAAATCTAGGATCTGCTCACGTAACTTGACGCTGCTCTGATGCCGCGGCTGTTGAAATGTATAGTGAAGTAACATCAGCCCCCAGATGAGTCCGAACACCAGCAGCAGGAAACTCAGTTTCTGGGACATATTTTTTCTTGAGATTGTAAAAAACATTTCTGATGAAGCAAACAGACTTGATTGAGAAGCAGCAACTGGAGACGAGACACCAAATAATCAGGACTTTTGAGAAAAGAGGAAGAACTCTCTAGTGCTGTGTGTCCATCTTCAGCACTGCTCCCTCTGCTTTGACATAACTGTAAATGGAGAACAAAGGGGTCAGTGTCACCTGTAAAGGGATCGGGATCAACAATGAAAGTTCTAGAGTTCTGATTTGTTCCGATGTCATCTTTCCCTGACAACTTTCTCTGCCTCAAATATGTGGGGGCCCAACAGCTTGACCACGCAGCTGCCATGACAGGCTTACTGGCAGGTACCACCCTGTCCCCAGAAAAAGCCATAAGGTGACCCCATTCAGGGAGGGCCAGCATCTAAGGGGAAATACCTGACATTCCAAGCATTCCCAGCACACATCTATACCCTAGACAAACACCAGCCAATCAGGGTCTTGAACCCTGGAAATCCCTCACCCCAACCTCTGCTATGATAAAAACTCTGCCCCACCCAGGCTCCGGGCTCTCTGCTCTCACCACTGTGTCAGACAGACAGAGGGACCAAACTTTGAGCTTGAAATAAAGGCTCTTTGCTTTTATATATGGATTCGGTCTCCATGGTGGTCTTTTGGGGGTCCCCGTGATCTGGGCATAACAACATACATTTTCAAAATTAAATGAGAAATAAATATAAATTTGTTGAGAATATCTGAAAAATGTGCCACTGTGAAGGCAATATTAAGGCCTAGACTTGACTTTACAGACTCCATCTTAGGGAAGGGCCATCTTCTTAGACCACCTGGTGACCCGAGGCTGTACTCAATTCCAGGAAGAACCTCAGGAATGTCATGACAACTCAAACAGATACCCTAGAAGCAGTCAATTAAGAAACATGGCAGTAGGGGCTGGAGTAATGGCTTAGTGGTTAGGAATACTGACTGCTCTTTCAGAGGACCTGGGTTCAATTCCCAGCGCCCACGTGGCAGCTCACAACTATGTGTAACTCCAGTTCCAGGGGACCTGAGATCCTCATGCTGATATACCAAAAAAAAAAAAAAAAAGAAAGAAAAAGAAAGAAAGAAAAAGGAAAAAAAAAAAAAGCCCTTCATGGGGCTGGAGAGATGGCTCAGCAATTAAGAGCACTGACTGCTCTTCCAGAGGTCCTGAGTTCAATTCCCAGCAACCACATGGTGGCTCACAACCACCTGTAATGAGATCTGGTGCCCTCTTCTGGCCTGCAGGGACACATGTAGACAGAATACTGTATACATAATAAATAAATAAATCTTTTTTTTTTTTTTTTTTTTTTTGGTTTTTCGAGACAGGGTTTCTCTGTGTAGCTTTGCGCCTTTCCTGGAGCTCACTTGGTAGTCCAGGCTGGCCTCGAACTCACAGAGATCCGCCTGGCTCTGCCTCCGGAGTGCTGAGATTAAAGGCGTGCGCCACCAACGCCCGGCTAATAAATAAATCTTAAAGAAAGGAAGAAAGGAAGAAAGGAAGAAAGGAAGAAAGGAAGAAAGGAAGAAAGGAAGAAAGGAAGAAAGAAAGAAAGAAAGAAAGAAAGAAAGAAAGAAAGAAAGAAAGAAAGAAAGAAAGAAAGAAAGAAAGAAAGAAAGGAAGAAAGGAAGAAGAAAGAAACAGGGCAGTAAAGCTTAACAAGATCCAGATGCTCCTGCAGACATTCTGCCTGTGGTTTATGGCCCTTGCAGATATCCAGATGATCCTGTCAGCAAGTTGTGGTTCTGCACCAAAAGTCTAGACCAATAGTTTCAAAAAATCACCTTGCCCCATGTGCCTTCTACCCAATCCCAAAATGCCAAGGCATGTAATTCCCAGCTTGTGTTATTTCCCTTTAAAAACTCTCTACCCCTGGGCCCGCCACTGCTGCTGCCACATTTCCCTCCATCTGCCGGGCGGTGGCCCAGGTTTGAACCTGACAATAAAAAGACCCTTGTGTGATTGCATTGGAAACTGACTCCTTGGTGGTCTCTGGGGGTTTCACAACATGGGTACAACACCACCTTAGTCATAAAATTTCGAATGACTTCTCATCTGTCACTAAAGCCATTGATAAGGTTCACAGACAATACCAGATTTCTAAGGTCTGTCTGTTCAAACAAGGCCACCAACACAAACACAAAGGTAATTTCTAAAGTAAACAAAAACAGGAATGAAAAAAAAAAGTTAGAAATGATGGGCCAGGCAGTGGTGGTGCAAACCTTTAATCCCAACATTTGGGAGGCAGAGGCAGGTGGATCTCAGTGAGTTTGAGCACAGCCTGGGCTACCAAGTGAGTTCCAGGACAGCCAGAACTGTTACACAGAGAAACCCTGTCTCAAAAAAAAATTAGAAACGATGAAAAGCAAATAGAGAAATCAAAATGCCTAACTGGCAGAGCCATATCTGAAGGGAAGGGCAAAAGTCATAAAGCCAGCACAGCTGCTTGACAAAGATCCAGCAAAGCTGAGCCACATGACGGCTGCCATGCCACCTTTGGTTTTCATCTCCACTTGTTACATACTTGGGGGACTTCTAATATTTGTACAATTTGGGGATATTGAATTGATGGGAAATTTCATATGAATGCCTTCTCCCAGAAATACTGCTTGTAAGCTTCCCCAAGAAAGTCCTGAACATACTACCCCTCCCACTTTTAGGGAGATATCCTTATCTACTTGAAGTTCTTTCTTATGCCTTGGAGACTGACACACATAAAAAAAGCCAGAGGTCTCTTCATGAGGCTATGAGACATTCTTGAAACATCTGTCCCTGTACTTACTCAGGAACAAGATATTCAAAACAAAGTAAATTCAAAAAGGTCAACAAGACTCAGTGGGCTAGAGGAGATCAGACTGCAAGCCTCTTCCCACTGTACACTCAGGCAATTACATGACATATACAGCAACAAAGTTAGATTAGCTGAAGTCACCTCTGCCCTACACAGAGACTTATAGTGATGAGCAAAGAATGGAGTGGAAAGATGATATAAGAATGAGATGTCAGGCAGATCTCTGTGAGTTCGAGGCCAGCCTGGTCTACAGATCAAGTTCCAGGACAGGCTCCAAAGCTACACAGAGAGAAACCCTGTCTCAAAAAAAAAAAAAAAAAAAAAAAAAAAAAGAATGAGATATATCACCGGGCTGTGGTGGCACACGCCTTTAGTCCCAGCACTTGGGAGGCAGAGGCAGGCAGATCTCTGTGAGTTCGAGGCCAGCCTGGTCTATAGAGCAAGGTCCAGGACAGGCTCCAAAACAACACAGAGAAACGCTGTCTTGTAAAAACAAAAAACCAAAAAAAAGAAAGGAAGGAAGGAAGGAAGGAAGGAAGGAAGGAAGGAAGGAAGGAAGGAAGGAAGGAAGGAAGGAAGGAAGAGAAAAATGAATGAGATGATGTCAGAACCTCCCTCTCTTAGAAGTTAGCTCACATAGAGTCACTGTAATGTCATAAGACCAAGGAACAACAGAATGCCAGGATTCAACATATAGACATAAAATAGAAACATTGTATTATGCCAGAATTTAAATAATAAGTGCAGCAGCTTTGGCCTAAGACTTGGCTTGGGCACACTGACCATTACAAGTTAATAATACACTGCTTGGGACATGGCAATGTGCCTGGGCTGGTTTGAAGATTTTGTTCTGGTCTAGTGGCCTTGTAGCCACAAAAGCTACCAGCCCGAGACCAGACTGTCATATGCCTCTAGAGTCTTAAAAGTTGGGTTATAGGGTTAATGAGTAAGAATGATAACTCTGTTTGTTAATGATGTCAAAACTTGAGGGAAAAATATTGGAAATGATAACTCTGCTCTGTCATAGTTTATTAATGATGACTAAAAGATGAGCAAGAGGAAGTGAAACACATGTCCAAAACCAAAAATTATATGATCTATGTTTTGGAACATCATGAATGTATTCCTGCTTACTAAATTCTGTATAAATAAAGAAGCACTCTGGCTGCTAGTCAGTCAAGCTGCAAGATCCTCCCGACCACCATGGCCTGGTTCACCTCCTTCCCTCACCAACTCCTTATGTCCTCTGCTGGGACCTGTCCCACAGGTGACGGCTCCTGTCAGAGCAGGACAAGCCATACCGAGATGCGCTTCCTCTCTGTCCATTTCTCCAAAAAAATGCAATTAAGAAATGTCCTATATCTGATCCCTCCCATCACTGCTCTTACATCCACCCATCTTCAGACCCTGCCCTCATCTGGAGCTGGACTCCAGCACCTAACAAGATTTTCCATAATGAAATATGTGCCAACATTTGGATGTGTCACTGAAAGGTATTACTAGTGAAAATCATTAACCCTACGAAGCATCCAACATAACATGGAAAGTAATCAAGTGAAAGGTTAAAACCAATCATGAAATTTGGAAAGACCTAAAGTTTAAAAATAGTGTTTATAGAGCACCAAAGTACCCAGGGACGAAAGCTCTGGTTTCATTACCCAGAGGGGAAAATAATCGAAGTAAAAATCTATAGTGCATTCCCATGACTATTTCATAGCTTATTACAAATAGTCTTTAGGAACGCTTTCATTTCTGCAATGAGAACAAATAAACTCAATTTTAATCCATTTACCAGGGAATGACAAAACTAAATATAACCTTCTTTGAGAACATGACTAGAGGCGAGCATAGTGCAACAATGTAAAGGTAACAGGCCAGCCGCAGAGGCACACATCAGCACTCCAGCACATGGAGGACAAGACAGAGCATGGCAAGCTCCTGGCCAACCTAGGCTGCATGGGAGTGTCAGGTCAGTCTCAGCTACACAACAAGACAACAACCAAACAAAAAACCAAGCCCATGGAGCAATAAGTAGCATTCATTCAGCACATACTGAGTGAGGTATGAGGGATACTCTATAGCTCTACCCAAGAAATTTGCTTTCCAGCGAATAGATGCTTTCAACTTTTTGTTTTACTCGAGACAAGCTCTTGTTATGTAGCCCTGGATGACCTGAACTCACTATGTACATCAGGCTGGCCTCAGATTCACACAGATCCATCTGCCTCATAAATTTGTATTGCTGTATACTGGCTCTTCTGTGTCTTCCAATACAAGCTGCAGGTTACACTGTGTATCTTAACACCCCATGAAACACTTGGACTCTCCTGAATGGGTCAGTTAGTTCAAAGTCTGAACTGCAAAGTCAGCAAAGTGACTTCACTGGAGAACCGAGAACACAGGAAGCTAGGTATTTTTAGCAGGTGAAGATTTAAATGACAGCTAAGAAAGAGAAAGGAAGAGGGGGAGAGAAAGCATATCCAAATGTATGCTAACTTGACACGGATGTGCTGAGGAGCGGAAGCAGGAAAGCAGCAAGGCCTTTGTTTTCCATAAGCACACCGTACGGGCAGTGAAAACACGGTGCCGGTGACGTGCCGCAGCCTTGACTATGAGCACTGCGTTGAAAACAGCACGGAGGAGGCATGCACACTGCAGAACGGCATGCTGTGTGATCAGAGCCAAGGCTACACCATGCAGCCTGGGCAAACACTGCCGCAAACACAGGGTTCACTGCACATGTGGTTCTGAATTCACTTCTGGCTGTTGCACATACAGAAATCTTCTACTGGTGCCCAATTGGGAAAAAAAAAAAAAAACAACTAGTAAGTTGCTCAATCCAGATGAGATAATGGTGCAGTGTAAGACACTGGACTTTGTGACCAGTATCAGATCTGATTACACCCAACAGTCAGAAAAGAGACCTTCATAAAGGCAAGAACTTCCCAACATGGACTCTACAGTGTGTCTGCTCAGGACTGACAAGGGGGGAATCCGGGTCTTCTCTTGGGGTTCTTGATCTTGTTAATAAAAAGATTTTAAGAATAGACCCAAAGGAAAACCCAAGAAAATTGTTATTAGCGTTTATTCAGAAAACCCCCAGGCAGGCAAACTGTTAAATCTCAACAGAATTAGTTTCAGCTAGCATGGAAGTGAGACACGTAACTCACAAACAGCAACATGATTGGGAGGGGAGCTTTAAAGAGCATATGGAAGCTCAAAATGTTGGGGAAATTCAAGGCGTAAGGCAAGCATGCTTAGAAAACGAGAACTAAAAAGAGAAGTGACACTTTTCTGACTGATTCAGAACAGGCAGCAGGCTCATGAAGGTGCATCACAGTGGCCCGGTAAGCTACACTCTAGGGGTGGGGTCAGGTAAGGGAAGGCACAGTGTCACACTAAAGGAGTAATTATTACACCTCTCCGTCTTTCTTTCTTTCCTTTTTTTTTTCCAAGACAGGGTTTCTCTGTGTTGTTTTGGTGCCTGGATCTCGCTCTGTAGACTAGGATGGCCTTGAACTCACAAAGATCCACCTGGCTCTGTCTCCAGAGTGCTGGGATTAAAGGCGTGCACCACCACCACCACCACCACCACCACCACCACCACCACCACCACACAACACCTCTCTCTGTAACATGGCTTACTGGAGTAGTTCTTAGGTCAAGGGATTGACCATGCCCAACTGGAATGTTAGCTCTCCACCCAGTCCAGATTCCCTTTTCTTGACCAAGAGTTTTTACAATACTCAGCCTTCGACAGAATAAAATGCCCACTTCACAAAATGCCTACCTCTGCAGGAAGTCAGGGTCTTGGAGAGAGCTAAACATGATAAGGAATCTAGGCTCTGCAATCTGGTAGTGTCTGCTCCATGATCTCTCATGGTAATAAGACATTTATTATGAAAAGGTTTTTAACCAATGTAGTATATACACACAATAGAGGTTTCATTCAGCCATCATGAAAAGCAAACTTAATTACAGGAAATGAACAGAACTGGAAATCATCAATAAGGGGAACAAGCCAGTCTCACAAAGTGCCATGCTTTCCCTCATAGTTGCCAGTTAACTTTAAAAGAAAGACATGGAAGCAGGGAGGACTTGGAGTATAAAAGAAAAAAGAGGGAGGGCAAAGAGCATAAGAGGCGGAGTGAATTTGACAAACAGACGTTCTACACGTGTATGCAAAGGTCAATGGAACCCGCTGCTTTGTACACCGCATACACACCAGGAGAAGTGTAAAGAGAAGAGGGCTGTCTGGAGAGTAACAAAGGTTTGAGAGGCTGGGAGCACCTGGCCCCACTCTACACTAGGGTATTCTGAAAGGACATCAAAGAAGAAAGTAGGCATGGACAGCACACAGAAGAAAGAACACTCTAGAACTTTCCCAAGTTAAACAGATGCCCAGGAGCCAGCTTATGTCTGGCAAAGGGCACAAGTTCCAAAGTCCAAGAGGATTCCCTGAAGCGCCCCAAGACCTGAGAACTAGCCTGAGAATCCCACAAGCAATTCCAAGCCACTCAGGAAGAAGTAACTAAAGTTTTTAAAGGTATACATCTGCCTTTGGTCTTTCTCAGGTAATGTTTTATATAAAAATCACCCGGCCAGATTTTTTATAATCCCAGTACCAAATCACACCCTACACCTATAAATTAGAATGAGGATGGGAACCAAGCCTCATCTTTTCATTTTGCTTTTGAATGATGTATTGGTGAACCTTCCCACATGATGGACAAATGTTCTCCCTACCACTGAGCGATGCTCCCAGCCAGCATCAGTCTTTACAATTGTCATTGCTTTGAGACAAAGATCACAATATGCACCTCAGTCTGGCCTCTGTCATCTTGCCTCAGCCTTTACAAGTGTTAGGGTTACAGATGTGTGCTACCTGCTGCTGCTACCAATATTTTTTACAGAACACAACGTTAGTCCTCAATGCACAGCAAAAACAGAGAAGAACAGTGCCCAAAATGTCCGATCTCCTCACAAAGTAAAGCAGCAGCAACAGCTGCAGGGGAGGTGTGTAAATTCCACGATGTGAATCAGTTCATTTGGTGTGACATCAAACCCTGCTGCTTGGACCTGGGCACGGGAAGTTGAAAACCAGTGACCTTTACTAGAACACAAGTTGTTACTGCCAAGATGGCCAAGTCCCCACGAAGGAGAAAAACCAACTCCACTGAACCACTTCAGTGTCAATGTGAACACATTCCTGTTCTCTGGGATTTACATCTATGCTTTCGTATAGGAAGGTGGGCAGACAAGGAGTTCAAACTTTCAGCGACTAATAGTAATTTACTTATATACGTTCAGTGATTAGAGAAGAAATAAGTATTAGCCTCAATTAGGAAAAAAAGAGGACTCACTGTGTTTTTCTGTATAATGTTCAAAGCTTTAAATGACTGCAGAAGCTGCACTTTAAACAGCCCATTTTTCTTTGTGTTTCAAATACCAGCCAGGCACTTGGAAAGCCATGTAGGTGAGAGAAGAGTCATTGCCTAGAAACTTGACTGACCAACACCATCACTAAGAGCTCTGGGCCACCACCATCTAACAGTCTTTCCCTGGCCAAAATGGATTGCAATCTAAAAATTACTTTTTTTTTTTTTTTTTTTCAGTGCTGGGGACTGAACCCGGGACCTTTCCCAGCTGGGCAAGCAACCTACCACTATGATACAGCCCCAGCTCCTAAAACACTCTTCAGTCTTAACTTCTGCACCGCTACACTGCCTACTACTGACTTCAGAAAGTAAAATGCAACTACATCCTCATGTAATCCCCAGAATGTTTAAGGTAAGATTATTGCCACCACTTAAATCATTACCATCATTTTAAACACTCCTAGAGGAAAGTTCTGACCTGCAGAAAATAAAAAAGGAAACCATCTTTCTAGCATGTGGTAAACTGAATGAGAATGGACCCATAGGCTCACAGGTCTGAATAACTGGCCTCCAGCTGGTGGAACTGTTTGGGAAGAATTAGGAGGTGTGGCTTCAGAGGGGGCAGGCTTTGCAGTTTCAAGACTCACATTATTCCCAGTGTGCTCTTTCTGCCTCCCGCTTGTGGATCAAGATGTGAGCTCTTCGCTGTGCCTGCCACTCACCAAGCCTTTGCTCCACCATCATGAACCCTAGCCCTCTGAACCCCTAAGTCTGATTAAACACTTTCTTTTATAAGTTGCCTTGGTCATGGTGCTTTGTCGCAGCAGCTGAAAAGTAACTAAGACAAGGCACGAGGTAAAAGAAGTAAAGAGAGGAGACATGCAGGAAACGAAGTGTCTGAAAAGTCCTTTATGGACTTGAAGGAGGGCAGCAGAGTGTAGCCCGGCCATCACCACCCTGCTGCTTCCTAGAGCTGCTTCTCAAGTGGATCCCTGGATTCTTCAAGCCCACTTCAATCCACTGTCCTCAAAGAAGTCAAAATACCTTTAAAAACAAAGTTTGAGCAGGCTGAGAGATGTCTCGGAGGTCAGGAGCACCTGCTGCACAATCATGAGGCTGGAGTTCAGATCCTAACATCCATGCAACAGGCCAGGCATCCAGCGCACACCTGCATCCTCTGGTTGGAGACCAGAGGATAGATGGGGCTTGCTGGCCTCTAGTCTAGCTGAAGAAAACCTCAGGTCCACTGTATTCATGACTTGTCTATAGCAGTGACAAATCACCATTGCCAAGGTAACTTACAGAAGGAGAATTTACTGGGCTTGTGAT
The DNA here is from genome assembly GCF_004664715.2 of Peromyscus leucopus. Classification (NCBI taxonomy): domain Eukaryota; kingdom Metazoa; phylum Chordata; class Mammalia; order Rodentia; family Cricetidae; genus Peromyscus; species Peromyscus leucopus. Next base: position 67,259,044 of record NC_051065.1, on the reverse strand, counting down.
TGCACAGGTTTAAGAGTCTACTGTGGCCGGAGAGGGTGACAGTCAGCCGCAGGCATGGTGGCTGGAGCAGGCAGCTAACAGCTCCCAGCTTCGACCGTCACTCAGCAGAGAGAGCAAACTGGCAATGATGTGAGCCTTTAACCTCACAAGTGACACACCTCCTCCAACAAGATCACACCTCCTAAGGCTCTCCAGTCTACCCCAGTATTCAGTACCCAAGGCTATGAGGGCACATCTCATTCAAGCCCGCCCACTGCTCTTCTTCCAAGGAGTCTAGGATCTGGGGATATTGATTGTTTGTTTGAATGTGGAGTTTGGGGTTTTTTTTTGTTTTTTGTTTTTGGTGGGAGGGTTGTTGTTTATAGAGTTTTTTACATGTTTATTTATTTATTTTTTGAGACAGAGTCTCATTTATAGCCTTGAACTCACAGAGATCCATCTTCCTACTGAATGCTATAACTAGGTGTGTGCCACCACGCCTGGCTATATGTTTTGGTGGTGGTGTTTTTGTTTTTTTGAGCCAGAATCTCACTCAGCCTAACTGGTGTGGAACAGACTATGTAGCCTGGACTTGCCTCAAACTCACAGCAATTCTCCTTGGCCTCACGAATGTTGAGATTACAGGCATGAGCCATTACACACAGTAAAGTACGTGTTGAAATGCTACCTCTGCTGAATGGATTTCCAAAGCGCATTCCCTCCATTCAAGTCCACTCTGGTCCTCTAACTCCCACAATACATCACTGTGCACCAAGTGATCCTGTCTGACATGCCGTCCAATCGTGTGCTCCTTGGTGCCACCCACACCCTTAACTCACCTTGGACTCTGTCACCTGCTCTACAGAGCCTGAGGAACACTCAGCAGTCACTGACAAAAGCCTCACTGCTCTAAGCATATCCCTGCACGTCATTCTGCCTTCTCCCAAGCAGTCATGTGACTCTCTGCAATTTTTTTTCTTTGAGGGTAGAAAGGCAGAAAATGGGAATTTGGAGGTAAAGTTAAAGTATCTTCAATTATCTGTTACTGGATTAGAGGAACCAAAGAGAAATCTAATCCAATGTCCCTACATAATGAAAAGACTAAAGGGCAGAGACTAAAGCGTCTTTTCAAGAATGAGACAACAGTTAGCGGCAGAAACGTGGGGCTCAGAACATGGGTCCTGACTCTCGGTCCAGTTTCTCTTTGCCACACTACTCCCAAGACGCTGCGTGTCCAGAAAACTGGGGGGACCAAACCTGACATGGCCGACACCATACAGACTGAAGAGACCCAGGGAAACCGACAGAAAAGCGAAAGGCAGCCTCACGGATCCTCAAGGAGTTAACCTTTTCCTTCCAGGAGGGACTTTTGTGTATGTGTGGGAGCCTACAGGACTTTATGCGCACTCTTCACATGCAGAAACCCACAGAGGCCAAAAGAGGGTGCCAGATTCCAGGAACTAGGGTTACAGGTGGTGGTGAGTCACCATGTGGGTGCTGGAAACCAACCTGGGTCCTCTGCAAGAACAGTAAGTGCCCTTAACCATGAGCTATCTATCTCCGCAGTCCTCATCATGGTTTGTATGAAATTATACGACAGTCTACATTAATACAACAGGGAACAAAATTCAGTCTTTCCCTAGAATTCCTCAAAAATAACAGAAACAAAATCAGTGGCCACTTCAAATTTTTCATTCATTTTTATTGGCATTAAAATTATCATTTTTATTGTTTCATTTCTTGGCATACCTACTTAAATATGTGTGTGTGGATGTATGTGTTTTGGTAATACATTTAAGGGTCTGATAAGTTTTTTTGAATAAGGATGAATTTGCAAATACTGAATGAACTGTAACATTAAATGAATCTCTGTCCTTTTTCTCTTTAAAAGAATAACATAAGAGTATTAGGGCAAAGATCCAGAGGTTGACCATTATTGAAATGTTCATTAATTTATTATTGGTCCATTATGTTTCAAATACATTTTATTCACATGAATCAAAGCATTACAAAGTTTCTATAAGAAGGATCTATAAACAAAGATTAAGGCTGGTAAAGTACTTGCCTTGCAAGCATCAGACCCTGAATTTGATCCTCAGAAATTGCCTAAAAAGGCTGACCCCCCACCACACACACACACTCACACTTTAAATAAACAAACACGGGTTATACCCATACCTGGGGAGGGAGCTAAATGTGATGGTGGCATGTTTGTAATCCCAGTACCAGGGAGGCAAAGACAAGCAGATGCTTGCAGGCCAGCAAGTCCAGCACAGGTGTGGAGTTACAGACTAGTGAGAGAGCCTATCTCCAAATCAACATGGATGGCTCCTGAGGAACGATACCCAAGGTTGTCCTCTGGCCTCCACACACGAGTGTACCTGCACATAAATGAATACACACACATGCACACACAAAGAAAAACTTAATTTTAGAGCTTAATTTCTTTCTTTCTTTTTTTTTTTTTTTTTTTTTTTTTGAGACAGAATTTCTCTGTGTAGCAGTCCTAGCTGTCCTGAATCTCGCTCTGTAGCCCAGGCTGGCCTCAAACTAACAGAGATCCACCTGCCTCTGCCTCCTGAGTGCTGGGATTAAAGGCGAGTGCCACCACTGCCCGGCTAGATCTTTTTCTAACATGGGTTTTTTCAAACACACACACACACACACACACACACACACACACACACACCTAGAACTGGGGCTGGAGAAATGGCTCATAGGCACAAAGCGCTCGGCAGGCATGAGGACCCAAGTTCAAATCCCTGCCATCTGTGTAAAGAGCCAGGCATGGTTCTGCCAGTGACCCCAGCATGGGGTGGGGGTGAGTGACAGGCCAATCCTGAGAGCTTGCCAGCCAGCCACCCAGAACAGCCATTTCAGCGAAAAAGTCTGTCTCCAGAGAACAAGGCAGACAGCTATATGGGCAGAAATCCAATACATCCTCTCCCACACACAGCAGAAAAGAACACGAAGTGAAGCAAAGATGTCATCCTCAAGAAGTAGATCCCTTCACCAAGATCTACTTATCACATCATATATCAATACATATCAATGTATTTCCAGAACAAGTGTGGGGAAAATGAATAAAGCTCTATACCTTATCCATGCAGTTTCATTTAATGTATGAATGAGCTTGGTTTACTCATTCATCTGTTCATCCACGCATTCACATTATCTATTAAAGCACCTACTGTGTGTCATGAGTTGATAATGTGAAAGGTGAAAACAGGATTACTGTTCCTGACAATTATACCTTAGAACAGCAGTTCTCAACCAGGGGGCCATGACCCATTCTGGGGTCAAACAACTCTTTCACAGGGGTCACCTAAGACCACTGGAAAATACAGATAATCACATCATGATTCATAACAGTAGCAAAGTTACAGTTATGAAGTAGCCGTGAAAGTAATTTTATGGTTGGGGGTCACCACACCATGAGGAACCGTCTTAAAGGGCCGCAGCATTAGGAAGGTTGAGAACACCGCCTTAGCAGAAGTGGGACAATTGATAAGTAACTCAGAAACAAGCTAATTTCCTATTATAAGGCACCACACTGAATAAATGGAAGCAGTCTGTGTCTGCGAAAGTCTCTATGAGGTACGGGCTTAGGTAACCCCTCTGAGGAGGTAGCAATTGATCCGCCAAAGCACAAAGCCTGGTCCCAATTTCCTGCCAACTAAAACCATTAATATTTGCATCTGACCAGAATTTTGAAGGAAGGGAAAAACTGCTTCTTCTGCTCTTGACACAAGCAAATAGCAGGGCTGGAGAGCCGGCTCAATACCTAAGAGCACTTACTGCTCTTTCAGAGGACAGCTCAGTTCCCAGTACCCATGCTGGGGTAGCTCACTACCTATAATTCTAGCTCCAGGAAATCTGAAGCCCTCTTCTGGCCACCATGGACATGGGAAGACAGAAACATGGACAGACAGACAGACACACAAATAAATCTGAAAGAAAGGGAGGGAGGGAGGGAGGGAAGGAAGGGAGGGAGGGAAGGGAGGAAAGAAGGAAGGAAGGAAGGAAAGAAGGAAGAAGGGGAAAGGAAGGAAAGGAAAGAAAAGAAGAGAAGAGAAGAGAAGAGAAGAGAAGAGAAGAGAAGAGAAGAGAAGAGAAGAGAAAAGAAAAGAAAAGAAAAGAAAAGAAAAGAAAAGAAAAGAAAAGAAAAGAAAAGAAAAGAAAAGAGCAAATAAATCAGGGGAGGGTTCCCAAGCCCTAGTATGGATAAGCCTGGCCTGGTCTGGAGAAGCCAAAGCGAGTGAGTTAGAAACAAAGACTATCCTTGTCCCACAAGTAATCCCAGGAGCCAGGACAGCAGCTTGCCAAAGCAATTCCTTCCTGCACAAAGATGCACTAAGACCCCAAACCAGGCTAGCAAGCACACGTTTGTATTCTAACACTCACGGTGACTGCGTCTTTTCCAGATTGGCTGGGGTCTGATCTCACAGTCATTCCCGATTGGCTAGTTTTAAAAGACTCATGCAAAGACAATGAAGGAAAGGGAGGAGTCTGCTATTCCATTGAGGGGGGGTATACATAAATATGAGGAAAATAAAAGTTCTGCATAATGGTTTTACAAGGTGGGGAGAGAGATCAGAGGTGAGGGAGATGTACGGAACGTGGGCCCTCGCTAGACTGTCGACCTTTGATAGAAAAATGACATTCTGCCCTCACAAATAGCAGGAAACCCCAGACAAAGAAAGCCCCATGACCCTTTCTTAAGAACTTGTCAGGCAATCTGGTAACATACAGGACCAGTAACATAGGGCACCTCGGAGTCAGCTCAAGATACCCCAAGACCAAGTTCTCAGCACAAAGGAGATTTATTTACCCCAGAGGGGGACAGAGGGCAGGGACTAAGAGACAGAGACAGAAGAGAGAGGGAACCAGGGGCAAAGGGGAGGGATGAGGGGCATTTGTCCTGGAGGACAAAGGACTGCCTCTGGATAGAGGAGACAGACACACAGCATATAGGAAAACGGCCGTTTATAAAGGTAAAATGGGAACCACACACACACACACCGTTAGGATGAGGTGTTTAATTTTAATTGGGCATGTAGTTAAGTAAACCAAAAGGGACTTCTGATTGCTGGACTTGAATACTTTGATAGCTGGACCTCAGTCTCAGGAGGAGGAAGTGTCCAAATAAGGGGCTACACCTTGGTGGCTAGCTTAGAAATGTAATCTAATGGTTTTCGACAAGGCAGAGGGAGTAGGGGAGAAGGGCAAGGCCTGCCAGAGCCACATGCTCGAGTGAGCTAACGTCCCTTCAGTAATGATCTCACGTGGTGGTCTTTACAAACACAAAGATACTCTTACTTTGTGTTTTCTAATAGGAAGAGGATAATAGAACACCGGTACAGAACAAAGTCTATCTAGCAATCGCCAGAAAGTTAACAAAAAACAATCGCTAACATTTTAAGCACAATATGTCAAATTCTAAAACATTACCTACGGAGCACAAGAGTCAACCAGCAAATACTGGTAGAAGTTTCTCTAAAGTTCTGTATTTGTTACAGCCTTTAATACCCCCACCCCAACTTATAAAATCTTTACAGGAAGCAGGGTGTAATGGTACATGCCTAAAGTCCAGCACTCAGGACACAGAAACAAAAATATCTGAGTTCAAAGCCAGCCAGGACCACAGAGTGAGAGCCTGTCTTTAAAAAACAAAACAAAAAACAGTAGTTTTCATCTTTCCTGATGCTATGGCCTTTCCTCACGTTGTAGTGACCCCTAGCCATAAAATTATTTTGTTGTACTTCATAACTGTAATTTTGCTGCTGTTATGAACTGTAATGTAAATATATGATATGCAACTCCTCTTGGGGTTGCAATCCACACATTGAGAACCACTGCTTTAAAGGAAAGTACTGTTCGAAGCTCTCTGACACTCTTACCAAACAGCATACCATCATGCAAAAAGCCGAGTAGTTAAGCAACATTTTAGTGGTTTCACCCTAGGCCCAAACCAGAAGATAAACACGTCAGGCCAGCATTATTACTAGAAAAAAGACAATGAATCATGAACTAGTTAAACTAGAATTATATTTTATTTTACTTTATTTTATTTATTTGGCTTTTTTGAGACTGGGTTTCTCTGTGTAGTTTTGGTGCCTGTCCTGGATCTCACTTTGTAGACCAGGCTGGCCTCGAACTCACAGAGATCCACCTGTCTCTGCCTCCCGGGTGCTGGGATCAAAGGCGTGCGCCACCACCGCCCAGTCCTAAACTAGAATTATAAAAAGAAAGGGAAGAGAACACCAAGGGAACAAGGACCTTCCAGCAACCCCAGAGGACTGGAGACAGCTCACACATCTAAACTCCCAACTCAGGACCCCACTGCTCTTCAAAAGCAGGGAACAGATTATTTGCAATTAGCAATGTTTTGAAAAACAAAGCAAAAATCATCACAGAAAAATGTACACACTGCAGATTTTTCTCAGGATATTTGTTTTTATATAGACATGCATGCAATTATAAGTCTATGAAATCTGAAGATAAAGATTTCTTGCTGGGTTGCAGTTTTAAAAACTATTTTTTAAAAAAAATAGAGCATTTCAAACTGCCTTTCATGAAGTATTTCCATGTATCTTTATGAAAACACTGTAATAGCAACATTAAAAACATTAACAGATGGCTAATCCTACCTTAAAATCTCTCATTCAAATCCCATTTTGCCTTGCTTCAGGGCTCCGTTTTGTGCTGTTATGAATATTATCTAACAGCAGCAGCAGCAGCCCTCACTCAGCCTAGGGTACTCTAAGAACCACCCCTGTCTATTAGTCTCCAAAAGACTTTGCAGCCACAGAGGTACGTGTGTATTATAAAAGAGACATGGTATGCTCACCAGCTCGCAAAGGCACACATAGCGCTGTCCAAGACAACCATACACAACTAAGTCCTACACACACACACACACACACACACACACACACACACACACACACACACCCTGGATTTGGCCCTGGAATGGAATTTCTGGGGAAAAGGTCCATTCCTAAAATATTTTCCCTACATAATACTGCCTGAAGCTACTATCTGGTGGAAAAAAAAATCAACATAGGTGACAGCTACCTACTCTATAATTAGGTCTACACTTGAAGGTGCCTTAGGCCTGGGAGTTATGTAGCTACTGGGTTCAATCCACACTGCCAAGAAATAAAGATAAAAAATAAATACATAAAATGTACTGCCTTGAAGAAAGCTACACAGATTTCCTGCTAAGGTAACACACAGAAATTTTATCATTTTTAGATGGCATTTTTGGGAAGGAAAAAGACAGAAGCAGCAAAGATTACAAAAATAGGCCGGGTGGTGGTGGTGGTGGTGGTGGTGGCGGTGGCGGCGGTGGCGGCGGCGGCGGCGGCGGCGGCGGCGGCGGCGGCGGCAGCAGCAGCGCCCGCCTTGGATCCCAGCACTCTGGGAGGCAGAGGCAGGCAGATCTCTGTGAGTTCGAGGCCAGCCTGGTCTACAGAGTGAGATCCAGGACAGCCAGGGCTACACAGAGGAAACCCTTTCTCAAAAAAAAAAAAAAAAAGATTTTTTTAAAAGAGCAATAAAATACCTTAAAGTACCCACATAGAGACACAGCCTTTAATTCTAGTACTCGGGAGGCAGAGACAAGCGGCTCTCTGTGAGTTGGAGACCAGTTTGGTCTACACAGCGAATTCCAGCCTAGCCAGAGATTACATGGTGAGACCCTGTCTCATAAATAAATAAATAAACCCCAAAAAGGGGTGGGGGTAAAGCAAGGCAGAGATAAAAACAGGGAGCACTATAGTAAAAAGAGCACTTCATCACTGTGCTCTAGTGAGTGCTTGATCTAAAATATATGGTGCACCCCGAGACACGTCAGTCACAGTCTGACCTGCTCACAGCCTTAGCCAAGCATAACTTGTATCACGTGGCCCACACCCCTTCCCACAGCGAGCTGTGGGCATGGGCACCCCTGCCAGAGGCCTTCTACGAAAAGAGGCCCGAGAGAAAACAGCAGCCGAAGTAAGTGAATTCATGGCGAGCAAAAAATGAAAACGGGTTAGAAAAGTGAGAATAAAAGCCACACTCGAGAGCACATACCTAGGGCCACCAGCAAAGGACAGACAATGAAATGTCATCACAGAAAGAATGGGATGCGGTCGGTAGGGATGGCGGTTCCTGCAGCTTCCCAGCTCTTTCATAATCCCTTTTTATCAGGGTGACTCGGAGAACTACGTAACCTGGAGAGCAGGGAACAAGGACACAACTGAGTAAGGGAGTTTCTATCTTCTTCCCCCACACTAAAATGGACGTTTCAAAATCCTTAGCACTGCAAGTCTGAGACAGAAGAGTCGCCGGGATCGATCAATTCACTGTTTTAGACACAAGCAAAGGAAATCTGCAGGGAAAGCAAAGCTAAGGTCATACAGACAGTGGCAGAGCAGGACAAGAACCAAGGTCTCCCTCTTCTGTGGTCATTACTGTCCTCTAGACACTCAGTAACACCACTAGAAACATTTGCTTCAAAATGAATGTTTTGCCACACATTTTAAGGCAAATCAGAAATATTTACATGCCTTCCTCCCCAATACCCGGTCATTAACTATGTTACTCTTCTAACAATCACTGGAATTCTTCCTTTTTCCTAAAGACGTTTACACAGGCAATTCATCAGGCCCACCAGCTCCGCTGCCCCATTACAACTGCCCATCCAAAACAATACTCAATGATTTCACAAACTGCACACGAGTGTCTCCACTCAAAACAGTACATACAGAGCAAATGTCTTAAATGAAAAGGAAATTCAGTTACAGAGTTAGAAAGATTTCCATGAAAAACACATCACCAATGTCAATAAAATTGAGAAAGCAGTGCAGAAACAACCGCCATCAGCAGGGCTAAGGTGAACCGCTGAAGTGGCTCCCCATCAGATTTACTGCGTTCAATGTGTCTCGAGAACAAAAACTGCAACTTGGAAACAGAAATCCTAAGCGAGGTGAAGACTGTGAACCAGTGAGACAGTACAGAAAGTTGACAGGGGAAAGCTGCAAAGGTCCTGGGTGCTGACAAAGCCTTTAATCTCCTCTTAAGGGTTCCCCAGAGGACAGGCTGGAGAGGTGGGGGAGGTGAGTGAGTCCTTGTACAGTACCTCCAGAGCTGATCCTCAGGAAAGCAGAGTCATCAATTTCCTTAGAACATTCTCAGCCATCTTAAAAGGACGGAAATTAAGAAGCCAGCATATTTTAAGGCAGTGGCGCTCAACCTTCCTAATGCTGTGACCCCTTAATACAGTTCCTCATGGTGTGGTGACCCCCAACCATAAAATTATTTTCGTTGCTACTTCATAACTGTTATTTTGCTACTGTTATGAATCGTAATGTACATATCTGATACGCAGATGGTCCTGGACAACCCCTGTGAATTGGTCCTTCGACACCTGGTTGAGGACCGCTGTCTTAAGGACTTCTTTGCATGTAAGATGAGTAAAACCTAAAGTCAACACACAACTTAATAATGATTGAACGAAAGAGCACACACAAGTGCACACCACTTCGTATCACATTCAAAACATCTTTTCGTTAAATGAAGAGCTCATGGTGTAATAGTTTATTATTCATAAATCTAACAACTTAAAACTATGTGCGATCTCCATCTGCTGGGTGAAACATATCGGGCTTGGAGCCTTTGATTAGCCTGATGGAAGCAGCACCCGGAGTTCGAATCCTGGCATCCTGGCCACTCAACCTTCACCGCCGCCTGCACCAGACAGCAAATGAAGTTCCTCCCCCACCAGCCTCCCAGGAGAAGAGTTTGGCAGGTTTCAAGGCCATTTCATGATCCTTCTCTCAACGGGAGAACTGAGCTGTCAAGAAGGGAGCGCGAGTGAGCGCGGCCGCGGCGGCTGCACATCCCCGCAGAGAGCCGCCGAGCCGGCCCGGGAGTCTCGGCTGTCACGGCGGCAAAGCCCGGGCCGCGAGGACACCGCCTCCCGCCTCCCCTCCGCGTTACCTGGCCCGCGGGCTTCCCGTCAATCACGCGGGCCACCGCCGCGGAGCTCGCGAGCTGGAGCTGCAGCCACAGCCCGCCGCGGACGTCAGCGGCGCCGCAACAGCCTCCGGGCCGGGATGGAGGTAGGACGGAGAGCGCTGGGCGCCCGGAGACTCTGCTCCCCGTTTCCGCTCCGCCTCCCGGCCGCCCTTCCCCCACGCTGCGGCCAGGGCCCGCTGCGCGCGGCATTGTGGGAGATGTAGTCGGGGCTTGCGGAGAGGCGGCACGTGCTCTTAGCCCAGGGGCTCCCGGTGACGCCGTTGCTTGGCAACCAAGAGGCGCGGCAGCTGCAACACTATTAGAAGAAATGCCGCATCCTGATGGTGAACTGAAGTCTCCGCGTCCTGCTACCGACCTTCCATCAGAAAACCAACCCTCCAGATGCTGTTAGCTGATGCTGGGAATCCTACTGTTGCAGAATGCAAGTGTGCCATGGTTGTTCCTGAAGATCCTCACATAGTGCAGAAGGGCATGGAAAATAAAAGGACTAAAGATTAATAGAAACAAAGTATCCTTCTCTGGTGACTGAGGGCCTGGCTCAGCAGTTCAGACAATTTGCCAGAGTTCGATTCCCGGCTCCCACATGAAGAGGTTCATAACCTCCCGGAACTCCGGTTCCAGGGGATCCCATCTTCTGGCCTCTGCAGACCAGCACACTCACATACAATTTAATAAATACAAAAGGTATTTTAAAGATATTCTTTTCACGTATGGTATAATTATGTATGCACACAGCAAATATAAGACAATTTGTAGACAAATTATTACAATTAAGAAGAGTTCAACAGGCGGGTAGTGGTGGCGCACACCTTTAATCGCAGCACTTGGGAGGCAGAAGCAGGTGGATCTCTGTGAGTTTGAGGCCAGCCTGGGCTACAGAGTGAGTTCTGGAAAGGCTCCAAAGCTACATAGAGAAAACTTGTCTCAAAAAAGCCAAAAAGAAGGAGGAGGAGAAGAGTTCAACAAAGTTAATACATTAATAAAAAAAATAATCAAGAACTTTCAGGTGTGGAGATGCAGCTCAGTGGTAGAACACTTGCCTAGCAAGCATACCGCCCTAGATTAAATGCCCAGTGATAGAAATTCCCACCACGCACCCACTGTGGGGCATGGTCACGAATGCCCGGCAGGACACTTAGTCATCTCCACGGAGTCATTTCTGGGGTCCTGCGTGACCCATGCCCCATGGTTACACGGTCACGTAGTCGTGCAGATGTGACCACATGATCTCTGCGCGTGGGCCTCTCTCTCTCTCTCTCTCTCTCTCTCTCTCTCTCTCTCTCTCTCTCTCTCTCTTGTCTTTCCACAGGCCTGATCACATCTATCCCTTTCTCTTTGTCTTGATAAAACTCTTGTTAGTGGATTCTGTCATGTGTCATGACTTTTCCTTTGGGGCAAGAGCACCGCAAAAAAAAACCAACACCCAGCACACATTAAAAATTACACATTCTAAATGGATGGAACTAGAAAAAATCATCCTGAGTGAGGTAACCCAAACCCAGAAAGACAGTCATGGTATGTACTCACTCATAAGTGGATTCTAGATATAAAATAAAGAAAAATCAGACCACAACCCATAGAACCATGGAGGATATATATATATATATATATATATATATATATATATATATATATATATCATGGAGGTCCCTAGGACGACTGTGGCTTATAATAAATTTCGGTTTCACTCAATTATTGAAAAAAAACAGCCAAATGAATGGAAACACATGAACTATGAACCAATGGCTGAGGGGCCCCCAGCTGGATCAGGCCTCTGAATAGGTGAGACAGTTGATTGGCTTGATCAGTTTGGGAGGCAACTAGGCAGTGGGACCAGGTCCTGTGCTCATTGCATGAGTTGGCTGTTTGAAACCTGGAGCTTATGCAGGGACACTTGGCTCAGTCTGGGAGGAAGGGACTGGACCTGCCTGGACTGAGTCTACCAGGTTGATCGCAGTCCTCGGGGGAGGATTTGCCCTGGAGGAGGTGGGAATGGGGGGTGGGCTGGGGGTAAGGAGAGGGGGTGGGAGGGGGAGAATAGGGGAACCCATGGCTGATATGTAGAATGGTATTGTAAAATAAAATAAATCAAATTTAAAAAGAAAAAATTACACATTAAAAAGTCAAATATTGGCCGGGCGGTGGTGGTGCACGCCTTTAATCCCAGCACTCGGGAGGCAGAGCCAGGCGGATCTCTGTGAGTTCGAGGCCAGCCTGGGCTACCAAGTGAGTTCCAGGAAAAGCACAAAGCTACACAGAGAAACCCTGCCTCGAAAAACCAAAAAAAAAAAAAAAGTCAAATATTGAGCTGGAAAGATGTCTTAGTGGTTAAGAGCACTTATTCTTGCAAAGCACTCAGGTTCAGTTCCCATTGTCCACATGGCGGCTCACGGCCGTCTGTAACCCCAGTTCCAGACAGTCCCTCTTCTGGCCTCACCAGGAGTGCAGGTGGTAGATACACTGATGTACGCAGGCAAAACACCCACACCCTTAAAATCTCTCTCTCTCTCTCTCTCTCTCTCTCTCTCTCTCTCTCTCTCTCTCTCTCTCTCTCTCTCACACACACACACACACACACACACACACACACACACACACACACATACATACACCATACACATGCAGTAATAAATAAAACAAATCTAAATTTTTCAAAGTTTTTTTTTTAAAAACAAAAACTCAGGAACTGGTAACTGTAAAGGGTGACTAATGCTGCCCTCAGAGTCCCTATACAGGGGAGTTAAGGTTGGAAACACCATCTGTCTCTCGGCATGGATAGTGTAGGCTTTATAATTTGCCAATTATATATTCATTGCTTATGCATTTTTCCACATAGATGCTGTGCTTACCAAGTTGAAAATCAAAGTTCATGGATCTAGAATCAGAGAGCCTTCATTGAATTGTAGGTCCTACAACAGTATGACTTTAGGCAAACGCCACAACAGCATAAGCCTCGGCTTCCCCATCAGTCATAAAAGTAAATCACAGGGATATTGTGAATTAACTTGAGAGCATGAGCTGATATGTATGAAGCGTTTTCACAGCACTCTGGGTACAGCAAGCCCTTGGGAATGTTGGCTCCTTGGCCTCCCTTCCACACTAAAGCATTAAAGACACTGCCGTAAGTAAAGCCTGCGAGGGCTCCTTGCTGCAGAAAGACTGGATGTGACGGTAAATGGGGAAATGGTCTCCGCGGCTGTCTGTGTGGAAACAGCCAGCCTGGTAGGCAGGCATACGGGGAAAGAAACATCATCATTCATGTGTGCAGAATGGAATGACCTGGATGTAGATTTTCTGTGCTCTCTAATGCTGCTAGCCATGTGTGACCCTTGAAGACTTGCAAGGTAGGTAGTTAGTCTAAATCAGGATGTGCTGTAACAGCAAGCTACCAAATACTAATGATTGGCTACATAAGAAACAATGTAGACTACCACTTGGGGTTTTAAACTTTTGACTATAAATATTAAATATTATATATATATGTAAATGTATTGATAGGATTTTGTTTGTTTGTTTTTCAAGATAGGATTTTTCTGTGTAGCCCTGGATGTTCTGGAACTCACTCTGTAGACCAGGCTGGCCTCGACTTAGAGATTTGCCTGCCTCTGCCTTCTGAGTGCTGGGAGGATTAAAGGAATGCACCACCACCACTAGGCTAATTTATGTTTGTTTGTTTTTTTATGTTCACCATGCAATAAACTTTTATCTACTTTTTTTTTTTTTTTTTTTTTTTGAGACAGTATTTCTCTGTGTAGTTTTAGTGCCTGTCCTGGATCTTGCTCTGTAGACCAGGCCGGCCTCAAACTCACAGAGATCTGCCTGGCTCTGCCTCCCGGGTGCTGGGATTAAAGGCAAGTGCCACCACCACCTGGCTTTTATCTACATTTTTAACAGAGGTTCAGCTATTACTGAAATTCATCATCTCCAAACTTGAGTCAGGGCAAATGGCTACAGTGCAGAGTCAAGCCATCGCGGCCCACAGGGAATGCAGACTGATGAATTAATAACCACCCCTCAGGTGGAGGATGAGTTAGAGTCAGCTTTCTAGACTTTATAGCTGGAAAGAGCGTAGCCATCTTCCAGCTGCTTGCCTGTAGACATGAGCCTCTGCTGGTCCAGGGGGATGCTTTCCTTATCCCAGCTCTTGGATCTTGGTCTTCTTGTTGTTTTTAAGATTCTCCCTCTATAGCACTGGCTGCCTGGAACCCATAGAGACTCCTGAGAGCTGCGATTGAAGGCGCATGCCACCACCCAACTGGCCATCACACTAGCCGTGAGAGCGTCGAAGGACTGCCTCCGAGACGATGATGGCCCTACCAGACAGACAGGCTCTTCACAGAGATTTGTGTTTTCACCTTTTCACAGATGGGATGAAACCACAAATCACCAATCACATCGAGACACCAGCAGCAAAGCACCTGACAAAGCCACTCACTATTGCAATTTACCAGCTTTTTTTTTTCCCAAGGTTTTTAAATATAACTGCAGCTAAATGACATATACCTATAACCCCAGCATTTGGAAGTTCAATGTCATTCTCAGCTGTATATTGAGTTCAAAGCAATCCTAGGCTACAGGAGATCCTGTCTCAAATATGTGTGTGTGTATACTATCGTATATATGATATATGGCGTGTATATACTATCATATGTGTGGTATATTTACTATCATATATGGTATATATATATACATATATATAGTATTTAGTATAGTGTATATATAAACTAAAGTAAATACTACAAGCAAAAGTAAAAGTTTGCATTGCATTTCTCTCAGACAATGTTGCTATAAAGATACATGAAGAAACTGAAAATGTAGGCAAGAACAAAATTTGTACAGCCTTATAACATGTGTAACCCAAACAGAACCTATGTATAGAATCTATAAAGAACTACAGTAAGGGCTGGAGAGATGGCTCAGCGGCTAAGAGAACTGTCTGCTCTTGCAGAGGACCCGAGTTCAATTCCAAGCACCCACATGGTAGCTCACAACCATCCATAACTCCAGTTCAATGGGATTCAGCATCTTCTTCTGAACTCCACAGGCACCAGGCACATACACTCATGCAAAACACTCATACCCATAAAATAAATCTTAAAAAAAAAAAAAGAACTACTATCATAAGTAAAAGATTCAAGTGCTCACAGCACTAAGGAAGAAAAATAGCTGTTGTATCCTGGTTATGAAAGCTGTGTCAACCTAAGGAATTTCTGTTTAATTTGAAGAGTATTAAAAAGTGTTGAAACCATAGTTCTTACTTATCTGAAACTCTATTACCTAATGTTTATGTGTGTTAATCTGTTATATTTATAAACTATGGCCATGTGAATGAGATTGGCCCCATAGGCTCATGTTTGAATACTTGGTCCCCAGCTGATGGAAGCGTTTGGGAAGAATTAAGAATTGTAGCCTTGTTGGAGGTGTGTCACTGAGGGTAGGCTTTAAGGCTTCGAGACTCACACCATCCTGAGTGTGTTCTTTGCCTCCTACTTTCAGTTCCAGATGTGAGTTCTCATCTGCCACACCTTCACCCCATCCCCCACCTACCTAACCCCATAATGGATACAACCCTCTGGAACCACAGGCCAAAGTAAATATTTTCCTTTATAAGTTGCCTTGGCCATTGTGGTGTTTTGAGTGAGAATGGTCTCCCATAAGCTCATATGTTTGATATTTAGTCCCCAGTTGGTGAAACTGTTTGAGAAGGACTAGGAGGTGTGATCTTGTTGGAGGTATATCACTGTAGATGGGCTTCGAGGGTTCTGGAAGGCCACGCCATTCCCAGCTGTCGACCTCTCTGCCCCCTGGCTGTTGCCTCAGGATGTAAGCTGTCTGCTCTTCTCCAGCACTGTGCCTGCCTCCTGCGCTCCACACCACAATGGCCACGGACTCGCCCTCTGAAACTCTAAGCCCCAAGAAGTCTTTTTCTGTAAACTGACTTGGTTGTGGTGTCTCTTCACGGTAATATGAAAGTAACTAAGCCAGTCTTTGGTGTTTTAAAGCTGGGCATGGTTGTACACGCCTTTAATCTCAGCACTCAGAGGCAGAGGCAGGTGGATCTCTGTGAGATCAAGGCCAGCCTGGTCTACAGTGTGAGTTCCAGGACAGCCAGCCTACACAGAGAAACCCTGCCTGGAAAACAAACAAAACAAAAGAAACCCTGATTAAGACATAATTCTGTTTCTGGACAATAGTAGGAATTTTCAATGGCTACATGAGAAATGCACAATTTTTTTCCCCTGACCCCAGTTCACTGATCTCTGGACACTGCATATATTTAATAAGTTCTGTTTGCCTCTGAAGGCTCCCTGGATTTGGTGGAAGGATTCATTGCATGCTATTTTCTTTCTGTTTTATTATGAGTATCTCTGTGTAGGTATGTGCGCATGAGTACTGGTGTCCCTAGAGGCCAGAGGAGACAGATCCCCCTGGAGCTGGAGTTACAGGTGGTTGTGAGCCACCCGCACGAGTGCTAGGAATCAAGCTGGGGTCCTCCGGAAGAGCAGTGTGTGCTCTTAACTGCTGAGCCTTTTCTTCAGCCCCCTACTGTAGTACGTGCTGTTTTCAATAGCCTCCGTCACCTCCAGTCAATCCTACAACCTGGCAGACAAAAAATAAATTAGTTTAGAAGTTTCGAGAGATTAAAAATAATAACTGTTATCTTTTATTGTACTTTTCAGCTAAGAAACCTTTTTCTTAGAAGTCATGGGACATATTGTCAAACTCATTCTGCTCATCCTTCAAAGAGACACTAAAATCAAAGGAATGCAGTTAGCTGCTCAGGTGAACTTCCTCAGAGTGGAAGCCATGCCTTTCCAGAATCCGAGATGACAATCACAGCCAATGAGAATGAGAGTCCTGCTAGGACTCCGAGAGAGGGCAAGACCATCAGTACCACACTGGTAGGACAAACAGCCCCTCGTGTGTTTAATCATGTGGTCTCTAAGGCCAAGAGCTGAGAAGGGGACTCAGAAAGGAGGGAAAGTTGAAGTTTTACTTCCATCCTCGTCCTGTTTATTTGAGACAGGCTCTTGTGTAGCCCAGGCTGACCTCAAATTTGCTATGTAGTTGATAATGACCTAAGAGCTGGGATTACAGGTGTGCACCAGCAGGTTTTGGTTTGGTTTGGTCCTAAATTCAGGTTTTCATGCATGCTAGGCGAGCACTCAACCAACTGAGCTATAGCCTCAGTCACTGTTCTTGCTCCTAAGGCAAAGCATGACGCTCGGGCCGTATCTCTCAGATTTGCGGATCCCAGGCAAAGGACTGGGGACTAAACATGTAGGGCACCTGTGACTCTGTCCTGGGGGTAGCAGTGGCTCTTCAATGAACGTTTAAAGTGGAGAGCCATGTGGTTGTAGAGAGATGAGAAGCCAGTGACAAAGTCGGGTGGGAATGGCTGAACAGACCCGTAATCCAAGGACTCAGAAGACTGAGACAGGAAGATCACAAGTTTGAGAACTACCAGCGTTACAGAATGATTTCCAGGCCAACCTGAGGGACTTACTAAGACCCTATCTCACAAAGAACATTTAAAAGAGGGCTGGCGATATCACTCAGTGGTAGAGTCTAGCAAGTACAAGGCCCTAGCTTCAATCCCTAGCACACCTACACACACACACACACACACACACACACACACACACACACACACACATTCACCAAAAATAAAGTAAGACTCCCTGGACAAGGTCACTCTTGAGAAGGCTGAAACCTGGATCACTGGGCTTCAGGCCCAGTAAATATGTTCTGTTTTTCCCATAGCGATTTCAGCACAGAAGTGACAGACTAGAATGGAAGGGCTGGCCATCCCCGTTTGGAGAAACTTGGAATATGAATACTGTTAGCTATGAAAAAAAACTATTAAAATGGATGCAGTTTTTATTGTATTTGATAAATTCCAAGGATTAGTTTGCACATTTATAATAAAACGTATGAGGGCTGGGGATACAGCTCAGTGGTTGAGAGCAAATATTGCTCTTCCAGATGACCAGAGTTCAATTCCCAGCACCTACATCAGGGGCTGACAACTACTGTAATTCCAGCTCTGGGGAAATCTGATGCCTCTAACCTCCAAGAGCACTTGCATTCACACACACACACTCACACACACACACACACACACACACACACACACAATTTAAAATGAAACCTTTTATTAAAAAACTCTATTTGAATTCCTACATTCCAGTGTGCTCCCTATGTACTTGACTCAGTTAATCCTGAAGCAGAATAGATAGTTTTTTAGAAGAATAGAGGCAGCTTTGAAATCCAAGTCCCTGTCGGCTCCATCTATTCCCACCCACACCATGACAGCAACTGTCTTGGTTTCCACAAAAAGTGAGAGAGAAGGGAAGAAGGAGGAGAGAAAGAGGAAGAGGAGGAAGAGAAAAAGAAGAAGGAGAAAGAGAAGGAGGAGGAGGAAACTGGCAAGCAATAACTACACCATCTCTTCATTTGGCTGAGGATAAACAGGATTCAGACTCTTCAGTTTTCATACAAATAACTTCCTCTAGTCAAACACTGGGTTGAATGTTTCCAGAGCACCAACTGCCCAGTTTTATGCTGGTGCCTCAGGAACACATGGCAAGCACAAACAGGCCCACACTTTGTGAATTTTTCAAGGAGGCCAAGATAACATGCCCGGCAAGAAAAGCAAATGACAAAAATACAAGACATTCTTAAGCGATGGAGTGTTGATAACAGTGTAAAAATTCAAGGTTATGGAATGCTTAGAACATAATAGCAGGTGTTTAGCTATAGCAAGAACACTGTTAAACCTGGGACCTGCTGTTAGTTAATATGATTGCTGGGAACTTGGATCAATCAGGGTTCTCCAGAGAAACAGAATTCATAGAATGAATCTATATACATAAAAACAGGAATTTTGTTTGTTTTGTTTTGTTTTTGAGATAGGGTTTCTCTATGTACCCTGGCTATCCTGGAACTCGATCTGTAGACCAGGCAGACCTTGAACTCAGATATCTGTCTGCCTCTGCCTCCGGAGTGCTGGGATTAGGGGGATGCACCATCATCACCCCGCTAAAAGCAGGATTTATTAGAGTGGCTTACAGGTTATGGTCCAACTATCCCAACAATGGCTGTCTCCCAGTGGAAAATACAAGGCCGGATGCCTGTGCTGGTCTTTAGTATACATCAGAATCCTGAAGAAGGCGGCTCTGACACCAGTGGAGGAATGAAACCACCAGCAAGAGTGAGGGCAAGCAAGCAAAAATCCTGTTTCCTCCTTCCGTGTCCTTTCATAGAGTGGCAGAAGGTAGGGCCCAGATTAAGGTGGATCTTCCCACCTCAAAAGATCTAGATTTAGGGTGGGTCTTTGCACCTCAAATAATTCAGTTCAATTTTAGTTAACTCCAGTTTTGGTCAAATTGACAACCAAAAATAGCCATCACAGAACTCATAATCAAAATGTTTTATGCAACCTTTAGAAACTATAGGATCTAAAGAAATACATAGTGGCTTCATTTGTATACATTTTTTTTCAGCAATGCAATATCCTGACAATCTTTCTTACATTCTAAGAGACTGGAACTTTTGCTGGAGCTCACAGCCAAAGCTAATAACATACTTTGAGGTCACTAGAGACAAGAGTGCTCTCCTACTGTGTATTCAAACTGTTTGTTTAGCCTGTTCTTAAGGGAACAATGTAACAACCCGTCTTACTAGCCTTGGATTTCCCATATAATTGACTTTTACAAACTAAAGTAATGCGTAGCTATAATTTTAAGTTATGTATTCTTCCATGCCCCTGGCCCAGAATAATGAATGCATGTGTATCATTTGCTGAAAGCAAGTACAGAAGTTAAAAGCAACTTCCTACCATAAAGGCTCAAAGTGTCCATTATGGATATTGGTTGATAAACAATGATGTTCCTTATCTTGGCTAGTTGGAGCCAGTGACTTAATCCCTTGTAAAACTCTGTTAAAGATGTCTGTAAACTATCCCATTCCTTCCCCGTGTGATGCTTTCTGTGCTGTTCAAGGAACACAAAGTAAAGCTCTTTGTTGAGGACAGACACACATACGGACAGACCCAGACCCAGGCACAAACAAATTTATAGGGAAGCCTTCAAATAGGCACAGACGAAAGACAGAATACCTGGGGAGCATGAAAGAGAATTCAAATTTGGACTCACAGTGGGATAAATGACTTCAAGGGAAAGTGCTTTTTTTTTTTTGGTTTTTTGAGACAGGGTTTCTCTGTGTAGCTTTGCGCCTTTCCTGGAGCTCACTTGGTAGCCCAGGCTGGCCTCGAACTCACAGAGATCCGCCTGCCTCTGCCTCCCGAGTGCTGGGATTAAAGGCGTGCGCCACCAACGCCCGGCTGGAAAGTGCTTTTATTTCTTTTCTTAATGCATTATCACTGCATTATTGGTAAGTTGGAGTTAATCACTAATGTATATAATCTAAGCAATTTTTCAACTCATTTTTGTTATCTCACTTAATTGTTCTAACACCCTAAGAAATAAAACTAGAAATATTATAACTCATATTTTACCAAGGAAACAGACTCAGGCTAGTGAGAGGGCATGGTCAACAGGATAGCATGTAGGTAGCAGAGGCAAGAACAGAAATTACATATTTTGCTACCTCATGTAATATTCAATAATATTCTTTCTGGATGGGGAAATAGCGCAGCAGGTGAGGGCCTGAGTTTGGATTACCGGAAATTATGTAAAACTGAATATGGAATCACATGTCTGTAATCCTAACCTTCCTGCAGCTAGATAGGACACCGAGACAGGAGAGTCCTCAAAGGCTCACAGGTCGGGTAGCCTGGAATACACGGTAGCAGAGGAGAAGTGAGGGCAAACATCTAAGGCTGTCCCTGATCTCTACACACAGGCCATGTATGGCATGCACTCCCACTCCCACAGTTCATACCAGACTTCTTTTTCTTTTGGGCCACCCAACTAGCTCAAATCATGATATGAAGAGTTATTATTAGTTTCAAATGCTCAGCCTTAGCTTAGCTCTTTTCTGGGATGGAAACCAAGGCTTTATGCACGCTAAACTAGCAGTCTGCCAACTGAGCCACGTCCCCAGTCCCAACAGTGCAGCATTTATTAAAACATGTTCCCAACTGTTTCTAGGATTCACTAGTGAACCCCTGGCATCTATTCTGCAAGGCAATCTGAACGGCAACCCTACCCAACATGTGATACCAATAATGTATTTAATGTTGTAATGATGAAAATATAAACAACTACACAGAGAAACCCTGTCTCGAAAAACCAAAAAAAAAAAAAAAAAAGAAAAGAAAAGAAAAGAAAAAGAAAATATAAACAACTAATGACTATGTTGGCAGACAACTGAGTGTGTGTGTGTGTGTGTGTGTGTGTGTGTGTGTGTGTATACACATGTATATGCCACCTGGATGACAATAATTGTAAACCCATCCTGATTTCAGAGATGACAAAGTGAATGATGAAAAAAAATTAGTCTTAGAATTTGTAAGATTTTTTTTTAAAGATTTATTTATTTATTATGTACACAGAAGAGGGCACCAGATCTCATTACAGATGGTTGTGAGCCACCATGTGGGTGCTGGGAATTGAACTCAGGACCTCTGGAAGAGCAGTAGGTGCTCTTAACCCCTGAGCCATCTCTCCAGCCCAGAATTTGTAAGATTCTTAAAAAAAAAAAAAAAAAAAAAACTTAATTCACTTTTTGTTTTCTTGTATAAAAAAGCTGAAGCCTGGGTCCTCTGAAGGAACTCTGATGTGAGTTTTCACAAGATGGCGGGTTTATTCTTGATAGGAAGGCTTGGTGAACATAGACTCTTTCCAGAGGTGGGGGATGGGAGATGGGGGTGGGAGGTGAGATCAGACAGTGGTAGGTTTTGGAGATTATATCAAAGATGGCCTTGGCCAAGTTGTCCAGGGTGGCATGCCACCTCTGGCTGATGTATAGCAGCCATGGATTTCAGTCAACAGCAGCAGCTTCTTGGGCACAGAGGCAAAGAGACCCCAGGGCTCTGGTGGCAGGGATGAGACACCACCAGCACAGAGCCCATCCCCTCACATGGAACCACGTGAGGCTTAACAATCTTTTCCGCGCTGGGCGGTGGTGGCGGCGGCGGCGGCGGCGGCGGCGGCGGCGGCGGCGGCGGCGGCGGCGCACGCCTTTAATCCCAGCACTCGGGAGGCAGAGGCAGGCAGATCTCTGTGAGTTCGAGGCCAGCCTGGGCTACCAAGTGAGTTCCAGGAAAGGCGCAAAGCTACACAGAGAAACCCTGTCTCGAAAAAAAAAAAAACAAAAAACAAAACAAAAAAAAAAAAAAAAAAAAAAACAAACAAACAAAAAAAAAAACTTTTCCCCAGGAACCTCTTTGCACAGGGACAATGGAAACTTGACCAAGATGATGGCCCCACAGATGGCAGTGTCACAAGTCTTTCTCTGTCCTGCCAGCCAGCTCCCTAATAAAGACACAGAGACTTCTTATTAGTTATGAAAGCATGGCCTGTAGCTTAGGCTTGTCCCTAACTACTTCTTTGCTGTGGGATGGTCTGTATGTCAAATTGCTCTGATTGGTCAATAAATAAAACACTTATTGTTTTATGTCATTAAATATTCACTTTAAGGTACTAAAGTAAACATGTATATTTGAAATAAAAGCAATTTGTATCCTCAAAAAAAAATAAAAAATAAATAAAACACTGATTGGCCAGTGGCCAGGCAGGAAGTATAGGCAGGACAAACAGAGAGGAGAATTGAGAGGACAGGAAGGCGGAGGGAGTCACTGCCAGCCGCCGCCATCACAAACAGCACGTGAAGATGCCGGTAAGCCACGAGTCATGTGGCAAGGTATAGATTTATGGAAATGGATTAATTTAAGCTGTAAGAACAGTTAGCAAGAAGCCTGCCATGGCCATACAAGTTTCTGTGTTTACTTGGTTGGGACTGAGTGGCTGTGGGACTGGCGGGTGACAAAGACTTGTCCTTACTGTGGGCAAAAAAGGAAAACGCTAGTTACAGTTCTTATAACTTAAATTAATCCATTTCTATTAATCTACATCTTGCCATGTGGTTCGTGGCTGTTTCCTCTCCTCCTGCACATTCATCTTCCTCTGTGTCTGGCTGGTGACTCCACCATTCTTCTTCTCAGAGTTCTCTCTCTTCCTCGAAGTCCCTCCTATACCTCCTGCCTAGCTATTGGCCATTCAGCTTTTTATTACACCAATCACAAGAACACATCTTCACAGTGTACAAATATCCCACAACAGCAGAGGCTACTTCCTCAGAGTACTTAACACCCAGACCACCCTGACTGATGTAGTCCTCAAAAGTGACAAAAGCCTTGAACCAGATCCACTGACCAGTCCAAGTCTGTATCTGCACTGGTGTGATCTTTAGCGCCTCATCCTTGGGCCAGGCATGGTGATGCATGTGCCTTTAATCCCAGCACTTGGAGAGGCAGAGGCAAGCAGATCTCAGTGAATTCGAGGCCAGCCTGGTCTCCAAAGTGAGTTTCAGGACACAGGACTGTTATACAGAGAAACAGTGTCTCAAAAAACAGAGAGAAAGAGAGAGAGAGCATGAGAGAATATTATCCTTTAGGGATGTTCCAGGAAAAATCAATGATCTCAGACTCCTTGAGTGGCCGGCAGAACAGGCAGATCTCCTCCAGAGACTTGATCTTCACTCGCTTAACCGGGTGGCTGATCTTGGGGACCCACTCCTTGTCTGTAACTTTGCCTCCACCAACTCACAGCCTCGACCTGAGGCCATAACCACAGCTGCTGTGGCCTTCCTTGTCTAGATCCTCAGGTCCTCCTGGCCACCAGCTGCACCAGCTTCATCCACCATTTACAGTTTCTCCAAGGAAGAAGAGATTGTTTGGTGATGGGATATCATGGTGTGGTCTGTCTGGCCTGGAACTCACTGTGTAGACCAGGCAGGCCTCAAACTCACGCACTGATGCTCCTGCCTGCCTCTGCTTCCTGGGTGGTGGGATTAAGTGGACCACCACTCCCCTTGACAGGAGTTTGTAAGCCTCTGACAAATTCAGAAGGCAAGTTTATTGAGGAGTTTAAACTTGGCCTCTTTATTAACCAAATGGTCAAAACTAGTGGCTTCCACAGATGTTTGCAATGAATCATTGCTGCTGTAAATCTTGTAAACAAACGTTAAAGCTGTCACTGTTTGTGAATACTAAATGGAAAACATTCTCAGAACTTCCAGCCAAGCTTAGTTACACAAGTTCTCAAAGATCCAAACCGTGAGAGGGGAGGAAGGATACACATTAAGCCTTGAACCCACCCTTCCTGCATCAATCCTTGGCTCAAAGTCTCGTTATGTCGATTGAAATAAACAGAACAGAACCTCCTCCACTGACAACAACCGGTTTAAACTGCAGTTTATTTCTTCTGCCATGTAAAATGTTCCCATATGTTGAAAAGAAGTCTTACTTCCTGCCCTCTCCGCATCCTGGTCCCTTAGGCTGATACCCTTAGGAAGTCCCGCTCCTTGACCTCTGGGTCTGCTGTTTTTCCAGGTCTCGGTTCCTAGCTTCAGTCGTTTGGGCTGAGCCCAGTTGTGTGAGGCTCTTTTGTGGGTTTTCCGTGGACTCCCTCTTGCCACTGAAATCATCTGGCAGGTCTCCTGGGGCTTAACAGTCAAGGATGGCCGCACTGACATGTCTGGCAGCTGTCCCTGTGGTCAGTGTGTCTTCCCTCTCCGCACAATGACCTGTCAGCAAGGACTTTTGGTTTCTTTTCTGGGAGTGACCACCTAGCAAGAAGAAGAGAAACGTTTCAGGACTTAAAGAGCCTCGGCCAGGAACTCAGTGACATGCTGCCAGAGACTACTGACCGACACCTCATCAGGGCAGCCCAGACTAAAGCAGGTAGAGAAACAGACTCTGTCCTTTGTGAAGAGGATCAGAGTCACAGTGAGTTCTGGATCGTCTCCCCATCTAGCCACTGTCTTGGCAACACAAAAGAGCTGTCTTCATTCCTCCTAGAGCAAAAGGCAACCAGAAATAAGCGGAAGAGGCTCTCCATGTGCCCTTTCTCCTTCCAGAACTGTACATATGGCAGGTTTTGTTCAATCTAGAGAAGGGATTCTCAACCTGTGGGGAATGACCCCTTTCATAAATCTTTATCTCCAAAAATATTTACGTTTCAATTCATAGCAGTAGCAAAGAAAATAATTTAATGGTTAGGGGTCACCACACCATGAGGAACTGTATTAAAGGGTCACAGCATCAGGAAGGTTGAGAACCACTGGTCTAAAGCCAACTGAAATATCCAAATCCCTTTAACTATAAACCCCAGCAATGAAGAGATATTTCCTCTTGTTATAACTCATGCTGATAATATTTGGCACAGTGATAACAACAATGATAACAGTGACATCTGTACTATTGAGAGTTTGTTGATCTAGCTACCAAGCACTGTGTCTTGTATTTTTCCCCTTACTCTCCTGAACTGTCTATTAACTGTGTACTATTATTATGTCCTGTTAGGTACATTGTCTTACACATAGTCTACTCGGAGACAGGATTCCTAAGTTATCACAGCAAAAGAAAGTCTTTTCTTCTCTACTTTCCATTCAGACCTGTTCTGTAAAGGACTGCATGGTCACACATGCCTGTGATTTCAGCACTTTGGAGGCTGAGGCAGGAGGATCTCAAAGCATAGCAAGATCTTGTCTTAAAAAAAAAAAATCTGCTGCGGGCCGCAGGAATATATCATAAGAACTCAGCTGGTTATGGCAAAGTCACTACCTGGAGGGATCAGGGAATTCCCCCAGAGGAAGCCAAATTCCAAGGAGTTTTTGGTGTTACTTGACTTGTTATATATCAGCTGTATTCTGTTATGAAAATTATGTGTGGTTTCATAGTTTTCACAATTGATTTTTTTTTCCCCTAAGAAGGGGTAACAGTATGGCCTGATCACTCTCTGGACATACACATTCCAGGTATTTGGAGAACAGCCCCAGGAAAGGCTTTCTCTGGAATCAGATATCTCCCTTGGTCACTTTCAATGACTAACAGTAATAACAGTCCACATGCAAGTCTCCTGGTTTAAGATAAATTCCACAAGGAGACACCGCCCAGGTCAGGTGGATGTTAAATAATAGCTTTACACAATTTAGCGTGGACCCTCCTTTCTTACAGCCTTACTAACTTTATAGTGTTGGACTCCAAAGTTTTTAGAGTCACAAGTGGGCACCCCAAGAACCCAGACTCCAGTCCAGTTGACGCAAAAGCACGAGGAATTTATTAAAGCTTCTGTACAGAAGGGCAAACTCTTGTCCTGAGAGCAAGAGTCGCATCTTACTGCAGCCCCATGGGGCTTTTAAAGGAAAAACCCACAAAAGCCATAAGATTACAATTCCCATACAATTTCGTTTCACAAGATCATGGTCTGGTTACAGAGTGATCACAGAGGGGGTACAGTTACGTCAACAGGTACATTCTTCCCAAAACCTCAAGGGGGGTATCAGGGCGGGAGTGGAGTTTACACAAAGGTCACAGTGGTCCTTCCTGAAACACCTACAACTATCCCAGTCACAGTTGAGCACATCTCTTAACAGAAATCTTTTTACATTGTTACATTGTGGCAGGGGTGATGGAGTAGTGGCTGAGTCAGGTGCCCTTGGAACTAGATTTTTAGTTTCTCATTTCCTGGTGCTTGAAGTTTTTCTTTTCCTGAGGCTTGGGGGTGTAAGCCTGAAGGGCTAGGGTCTTTCAATAGACCTCTAACTCCTTACCTAACCACTTCTAGGAATATTTAGATAACCTTCTGCGCTGACAGCTATGCTCAGCCAGAACCCCAGTTCAAGCCTCCCTGTAATTATCATCATTGGCAGCATCCGGCCAGGTCCATCCCCAGATGGAGGAAAGTACCTTTTCACAGATACCTCTGTACTCTCTAAGAACAGACTTAAGCATCCAGACTACCTGTTTGAGAAGGCCTGGCAGATGTGCCTATTAAGTTTTACTTCCTCCTTTCCCAAAACTTACCTCTAGTTCCAGATCTCCCTTTAACCAGAGGCATCTAACTGTACACAGGTTGCCTAGCGACTGAGCACACTTTCCCCCACCCTGCAGAAAAACGGCAGATAGCTTGGACAGATAATCATGTTTAAGACTATAGTTGAGCACATAAGATCCCTCTTCTTAGATATTACCTGAATTTAGCCTTTAGTTAATTCATTTCCCCATTGGTCACTTCCCTTTGGGGTTGCAAATGATAATTAATGGTTATTGCCTCCCTATGTGATTCTTATCACCCCTCCATTTGACCCTGGAAGCCTGGCTTTATATACCAGGACTTCCAGGGCACGGAGGACAGAGAAGAGAAAAGAGAATGGAAGAACTAGATGGGTAAGAACTTGAGAGGAATGAACTGAGATGGGGAAGAACTAGATTGAAGGGTTAGAAGAGAGTACTAGAGGAATGAGATGGAAGATGAGGAAGAGCCAGATGGGGAAGAACAAGATGATAAGAGAGAAGGAGATGGGAGAGGAGATGATACGGGAAAGAACAAGATGGATGAAAAACTAGGAGGGGCAGAACTAGATGAAGGAATTAAAATAGAACCTAGAGGGGACCACAGATAAGTGCAGAGAGAAATTAGGCAAGGAACGAGCTAAATATGAGCAGAATATAAGCTTGTAACTGACACAGAATAATAAAGTGTATGGACTAAGGAGTTTCATGCATATAGATTCATTTCTTTTCATTAAAGATTAATTATCAGCTGGTTGTAGATTCTTTCCGGACCCTGGGAGGGGACTATCGAGGGGTTGAACCCCATAGTCCCTGATAAACATCATCATCAACCAACTCCTATGCTAAAGCAAGCCTTTGTGTGTATGTGTGCGTAGGCCAAGGAACAACCTTGAATGTCATTTCCTGGCTGCCATTCACTGTTTTATTTTATTTATTTATTTTTAAGACAAGGTCTCTTACCAAGTAGGCTAGACTGTCTGATCAGCAAGCCCCAGAGATCCATCTGTCTTCACCTGCCTAGCCATGAAATTACAAGAATGGGCAATCATACCCACCTCTTTTTCTTTTTCTTTTTTCTTTTTTCTTTTTTTGTTGTGTATATGGGTGTTTTGCCTGCATGTATGGCTGTACATCATGTGTGTGCCTGGTACCCACAAAGGCCTTAAGAGGGCATGAGACAGTTGTGAGCTGCCATGTAGGTATGGGAATTGAACTCAGGTCCTCTAGAAGCCGTCTCTCCAGCCCCACCTCTGCTGTTGGTTGTTTTTGTTCTTTTGGAGCCCACTACCCAGCTCCCAAATAAATCACACATGGAGGCTTATTCTTAATATAAATGCTCAGCCTTAGCTTGGCTTGTTTCTAGCCCACTTTTTTTAGCTTATCCTGTCTACCTTTTGCCTCTGTGCTTTCACTCTTGCTCTGTGGCTTGCGGTGTGGCTGGCCCCTGAACTCCTCTTCCCTTGTTCTCTTGCTCCTTCTATTTATTCTCTCTGCCTGCCAGCCCCACCTATCCTTTCTCCTATGGTTATTGGCCATTCAGCTCTTTATTAGACCATCAGGTGTTTTACACAGGCACAGTAACACAGCTTCACTGAGTTAAACAAATGCAACATAAACAAAAGTGTCACACCTTAAAATAATATTTTACAACACACCTCTTTTTTCTTAAGCCTGGATATTAAGACCTAAACTCAGGTCCTTGTGCTTGTAAGGCAAGCACGTCACTGACTGAGCTGTTTCCTGGCCCTAAGGCACATCATCGGGTAGGTCTTAGATAGTAATTCTGGTTTTTAAGTTTCTGAAGTGGTCTCAATTCAGAAACTAACAGGACCAACCCCTGTGTAAGTAGTGTAAATTCCTCTTCCCCTTTCACAGGCAACCCACTACTGACTGATCCAGTCAAAAATCTCTGGCTGGTACAAGTAGTTATTCAGAGCTTGAAGAGAAACAAGAGATTTACATTGTTGTTTTTTATCTTCCTATCTGGAAAGAAACATAAATCAGCATTTGTAATTTATGTGTGAGACTGTAGCTCTTTAAAAAGCTCACTCCTTCTGTGTGTGTGTGTATGTGCATGTACAGGTGTACATGTGCTAGGGTGTGCAGGTGTACATGTGCTAGGGTGTGCAGGTGTACATGTGCTATGGTATGCAGGTGTACATGTGCTGTGGTGTGCAGGTGTACATGTGCTATGGTGTGCAGGTGTACATGTGCTAGGGTGTGCAGGTGTACATGTGCTAGGGTGTGCAGGTGTACATGTGCTGTGGTGTGCAGGTGTACATGTGCTAGGGTGTGCAGGTGTACATGTGCTTGGTGTGCAGGTGTACATGTGCTAGGGTGCAGGTGTACATGTGCTAGGGTGTGCAGGTGTACATGTGCTAGGGTGTGCAGGTGTACATGTGCTAGGGTGTGCAGGTGTACATGTGCTAGGGTGTGCAGGTGTACATGTGCTGTGGTGTGCAGGTGTACACGTGCTAGGGTGTGCAGGTGTACATGTGCTGTGGTGTGCAGGTGTACACGTGCTAGGGTGTGCAGGTGTACACGTGCTAGGGTGTGCAGGTGTACATGTGCTGTGGTGCGCAGGTATACATGTGCTATGGTGTGCAGGTGTACATGTGCTAGGGTGTGCAGGTGTACACGTGCTAGGGTGTGCAGGTGTACATGTGCTGTGGTGTGCAAGTGTACATATGTTAGGGTGTGCAGGTGTACATGTGCTAGGGTGTGCAGGTGTACATGTGCTAGGGTGTGCAGGTGTACATGTGCTAGGGTGTGCAGGTGTATATGTGCTAGGGTGTGCAGGTATACATGTGCTATGGTGTGCAGGTGTACATGTGCTGTGGTGCGCAGGTGTACATGTGCTAGGGTGTGCAGGTGTACATGTGCTAGGGTGTGCAGGTGTACATGTGCTGTGGTGTGCAGGTGTACATGTGCTGTGGTGTGCAGGTGTACATGTGCTAGGGTGTGCAGGTGTACATGTGCTAGGGTGTGCAGGTGTATATGTGCTAGGGTGTGCAGGTGTACATATGCTAGGGTGTGCAGGTGTACATATGCTGTGGTGTGCAGGTGTACATGTGCTGTGGTGTGCAGGTGTACATGTGCTGTGGTGTGCAGGTGTACATGTGCTAGGGTGTGCAGGTGTACATATGTTAGGGTGTGCAGGTGTACATGTGCTGTGGTGTGCAGGTGTACACGTGCTAGGGTGTGCAGGTGTACACGTGCTAGGGTGTGCAGGTGTACATGTGCTGTGGTGCGCAGGTATACATGTGCTATGGTGTGCAGGTGTACACGTGCTAGGGTGTGCAGGTGTACATGTGCTGTGGTGTGCAGGTGTACATGTGCTAGGGTGTGCAGGTGTACACGTGCTAGGGTGTGCAGGTGTACACGTGCTAGGGTGTGCAGGTGTACATGTGCTGTGGTGTGCAAGTGTACATATGTTAGGGTGTGCAGGTGTACACGTGCTAGGGTGTGCAGGTGTACATGTGCTGTGGTGTGCAAGTGTACATGTGCTAGGGTGTGCAGGTGTACATGTGCTGTGGTGTGCAGGTGTACATGTGCTGTGGTGTGCAGGTGTACATGTGCTAGGGTGTGCAGGTGTACATGTGCTAGGGTGTGCAGGTGTATATGTGCTAGGGTGTGCAGGTATACATGTGCTATGGTGTGCAGGTGTACATGTGCTGTGGTGTGCAGGTGTACATGTGCTGTGGTGTGCAGGTGTACATGTGCTGTGGTGTGCAGGTGTACATGTGCTGTGGTGTGCAGGTGTACATGTGCTAGGGTGTGCAGGTGTACATGTGCTAGGGTGTGCAGGTGTACATGTGCTAGTGGTGTGCAGGTGTACATGTGCTGTGGTGTGCAGGTGTACATGTGCTGTGGTGTGCAGGTGTACATGTGCTAGGGTGTGCAGGTGTACATGTGCTGTGGTGTGCAGGTGTACATGTGCTAGGGTGTGCAGGTGTACATGTGCTAGGGTGTGCAGGTGTACATGTGCTGTGGTGTGCAGGTGTACATGTGCTAGGGTGTGCAGGTGTACATGTGCTGTGGTGTGCAGGTGTACATGTGCTAGGGTGTGCAGGTGTACATGTGCTGTGGTGTGCAGGTGTACATGTGCTAGGGTGTGCAGGTGTACATGTGCTAGGGTGTGCAGGTGTACATGTGCTGTGGTGTGCAGGTGTACATGTGCTGTGGTGTGCAGGTGTACATGTGCTGTGGTGTGCAGGTGTACATGTGCTAGGGTGTGCAGGTGTACATGTGCTGTGGTGTGCAGGTGTACATGTGCTAGGGTGTGCAGGTGTACATGTGCTGTGGTGTGCAGGTGTACATGTGCTAGGGTGTGCAGGTGTACATGTGCTGTGGTGTGCAGGTGTACATGTGCTGTGGTGTGCAGGTGTACATGTGCTGTGGTGTGCAGGTATACATGTGCTATGGTGTGCAGGTGTACATGTGCTAGGGTGCAGGTGTACATGTGCTAGGGTGTGCAGGTGTACATGTGCTGGGGTGTGCAGGTGTACATGTGCTGTGGTGTGCAGGTGTACATGTGCTAGGGTGTGCAGGTGTACATGTGCTGTGGTGTGCAGGTGTACATGTGCTAGGGTGTGCAGGTGTACATGTGCTGTGGTGTGCAGGTGTACATGTGCTGTGGTGTGCAGGTGTACATGTGCTAGTGGTGTGCAGGTGTACATGTGCTAGGGTGTGCAGGTGTACATGTGCTAGGGTGTGCAGGTGTACATGTGCTGTGGTGTGCAGGTGTACATGTGCTGTGGTGTGCAGGTATACATGTGCTAGTGGTGTGCAGGTGTACATGTGCTAGGTGTGCAGGTGTACATGTGCTAGGGTGTGCAGGTGTATATGTGCTTGGTGTGCAGGTGTACATGTGCTGTGGTGTGCAGGTGTACATGTGCTAGGGTGTGCAGGTGTACATGTGCTGTGGTGTGCAGGTGTACATGTGCTAGTGGTGTGCAGGTGTACATGTGCTGTGGTGTGCAGGTGTACATGTGCTAGGGTGTGCAGGTGTACATGTGCTGTGGTGTGCAGGTGTACATGTGCTGTGGTGTGCAGGTGTACATGTGCTGTGGTGTGCAGGTGTACATGTGCTAGGGTGTGCAGGTGTACATGTGCTGTGGTGTGCAGGTGTACATGTGCTAGTGGTGTGGCAGGTGTACATGTGCTAGGGTGTGCAGGTGTACATGTGCTGTGGTGTGCAGGTGTACATGTGCTAGGGTGTGCAGGTGTACATGTGCTGTGGTGTGCAGGTGTACATGTGCTAGGGTGTGCAGGTGTACATGTGCTGTGGTGTGCAGGTGTACATGTGCTAGGGTGTGCAGGTGTACATGTGCTGTGGTGTGCAGGTGTACATGTGCTTGGTGTGCAGGTGTACATGTGCTGTGGTGTGCAGGTGTACATGTGCTAGGGTGTGCAGGTGTACATGTGCTTGGTGTGCAGGTGTACATGTGCTGTGGTGTGCAGGTGTACATGTGCTGGGTGGGGTACATGTGCTTGGTGTGCAGGTGTACATGTGCTAGTGGTGTGCAGGTGTACATGTGCTAGGGTGTGCAGGTGTACATATGCTAGGGTGTGCAGGTGTACATGTGCTAGGGTGTGCAGGTGTACTGTGTGTGGGTGCTGCAGGGTGTGCGGGTTGTGCTAGAGTGTGCAGGTGTTGGTCAGAGGACAATCTCAGGTGTCAGTCTCTCCCTCCACCTTGTTTGAAACAGGCTCATACGTCATTCCTCACTTGCACACAGGAGGCTGGCTGGGGCCTCTCCTATCTCCACCTCCCATCCGGTTAGAGGAGCACTGAGACTCCAGACACAAGATACCACATCCAGCTTTACATGTGCTTTAGGGACCTGAGCTCAGGTGCACATGCTTGTGTGGCCAGTGCCTTTGCCCACTGAGCGTCCACCCAGCCCAGAATGCAAATCTTGCACTATATAGTCTTCTGTCAGGAGTCCTTGGCTGTGCTCTCATTTTTATTATGAGCCTTGTTCCAGCTGTGGGATCTTTGTGTATGGGTGGTGGTGGTGATTGTTGTTGTTGTTTAAGACAGGTCTCACTCACTGTGTAGCCTTGGCTAGCCTACAACTCACAATTAAGCCTTAGTGACCTGCTTAAAATAAATAATTGCATAGAATGCTTACATCAGATAAGTTACTCTGTTGCTGTGATGGATTAAGACAAAATATTACAGTTCATTTGTCATGTGTGAACATAGAGAAAAAGTGAATGACCAAACATCTCTCCTCCTGGGACATATGACTGATTACTGCTTCTTTGCTGCCAGATGTGGTGGCATTCACCTTTAACCCCAGTGCTCTGGAGAGGCCAGATGTGGTGGCTCACACCTTTAACCCCAGTGCTCTGGAGAGGCCAGATGTGGTGGCTCACACCTTTAATCCCAGTGCTTTGGACAGGCCAGCTGTGGTGGCACTAGCCTCTAACCCTAGTGGTCTGGAGAGGCCAGCTGTGGTGGCACTCACCTTTAATCCCAGCTCTCTGGAGGCAGAGGCAGGAGGATCTCAGTAAAATAAAACCCTGTGCAATTGCCTCTGCTTCCCCATGCCATCTAACAGTTATTCCAGGACTTGCATGTTTCTGATGATCTGGATACCGACATCTGGAAGGCATGGGCATGGCCATCTCAGTTCTCAGACCATTGACTACATTATTGACCTGTTTTTTTAAATTTATTATTTGACAACTGCATACAGGTATATAATGTATATTGATCGTGCTCACCCCCATATTCTTCACATCCCTCTCCCCCTGACCCTCGTCAATTCCTCCCACTCCCACCCAGTGCCCCTCATACTTTCTTGACTTTTTGAGTTCAGTTTTTTGTGATCCACTGAGTTTAACCAGGCCTGCCCACATGGCCATACTATGAAACTAACCACTGGACATGAGGGACTCACCAGTGGGTGTACCACTAATGACAATGACTTCCCCTCTCCCAGCAGCCATTAATTGGCAATAGCTCCTCAGAGAAGGGGAGGGCCTGTGTTAACCTGTTAATGCCCAAAGTTTGCTAATTGTCTACAATTTCTTTTTGTAAAAATTATCTTTAGACTTATTTATTTTGTGTGTCTGAGTGTTTTGCCAGCATATATGTGTGTGTACCATGTATGTGCCTGGTACCTGCAGAGGTCAAAAGACAGTATCAGATCTCCTAGTACTTGGGTTACAGATGGTTGTGACACAGTGCTGAGAAATGAGCCAGTGTCCTCAGTAAGAGCAAAAAGTGTGCAGGGCCGTGGCAGAACTTACTTTTAACCCCACCCAGAACTTACTTGAGTGGCAGAGGCAGGCCAAGTGCTCTTGACCACTGGGCCATCCTCTCAACCCCTACAATCTCTTGTTTATTTGTTTGTTTTGAAACAGGGTCTCGGTATATAGCCCAGGCTGGCCTTCCTAAAAGTCTTCTTGTCTCTGTCTCCCAAATTCTAGGATGGATATACACCACCACACCCAGCTTGTCCATAATTTTCTTATGAGCACTTCAAAAAAAGAAGTCAAGCTGGGCAGTGCACATCTTTAATCCCAGAGCTTGGGAGGCAGAGGCAGGCCAATCTCAGTGAGTTTGAGGATAGCCTGATCTACAAAGTGAGTTCCAGGACAGCCAGGACTGTTACACAGAGAAACCAGGTCTTAAAAAAACAAAACAAAAAAACAACAAACAAAAAAAGTGAGGTGTGGTGGTGGCACACACCCTTACACCTAGCAGCTTGGGAGGCAGAGGCAGGCAGATCTCTGGTCTACTGACCAGATCTCACCCAATCTGTTGAACAGTCCTGAATAGGGGAGTGAGAATTGAGGGAAAATAGATAGAAAGAAACGGAGACATAAAAGACAAGACAGAGACACAGGATAGCTTCAGGAGGGCTCAGTCAATACTGCGGCAGCCCCGAGTTTATTTCTCATCACCTTTTTATACAGAAGCAAAGAGGCAAAAAAGACCTCCCCCTCTCAAGGACACCATGGTTCAAGGAACAAGCAAGCTTAAACACCTCCGTAATTCTCAAGACATCTGGTAACTACGTCTTTGGCCGAACATTCTGTTATCCAGCCTTAAGGAGCAAAGACAAGCTTGAACTCGCTGACCTTGAGTCAAGATTGAAACAAGCCACAAGCTGGAGTCACTGTGGGCTCCCAGTCTACAAAACAAGTTCCAGGACAGCCAAGGCTACAAAGAGAAACCTTGTCTCAAAAAAAAAAAAAAAAAAAAGCAAAACAAAATATGTCTTGAACTTAGAAAATCGAATTGAAATGAATCTAATTTATCATTGGGGGGGGGGCAGCCCCCAGCAACACGGGCTCAAAGAGAATCCACTAAGTTGTTGCACACTATGACTTTTTTATTTGAGGAAGTAAGGGAAAAGGACACTCACTCTCTCTCTCAATGGTTTCCTTCTTTATTCTTCTGTATTCTTGTCTGTGTTCTATATTCTTTTTTCTTAGCTCTATCCAGAAATGTCCCTTCTGTCTCTCTTGATGTTTTCCTTCTCCTTCTATCTTTTTTCTTGTTGTTTTCCTTCTAATTCCTTCAAACTATTTTTTTCCCTTACGACTTATGTACCTCAGCACAATCTTTCAGGCAATATAAAAACTGCAATGTGGGGCTGGGGGGTTAGCTCATTGGTAGAACACTTGCCTAGCAAGTGCAAGGCCCTGGGTTCAGTCCTCAGCTCCAAGAAAGAAAAAAAAAACTGCAATGTGGTTACATTCTATTTTTCAAATGAATGATTATAATGAGTACAGGTAAAAACATGTTTTTGATCTCCCTTACATCCTTAAAACAAAGTCATCCCAAGAACTCACATACATTTACATCTAAGTAACTTGCGACAGATTAACAAAATATGAGCAAGCAGGGGTATGTTTCCTTATTTTGTTGACAGGTTGCATATTGTGGCTACAAAGAATCAATCACTTTATTATTTATCTTGAAAGGTAATCTTATAAGGAATCTTAAAGGAATCATAAACCTAAACTTTTATAGATGAAAAAGAACCAGTCAGCTCTACTTTAAATCTTTGGGGTGCATTGTTATGATATACAGCATGGGGGGGGGTGCAGCTGGCCGTGCCAGGGTATCCCACCTGTGCAGGAAAACATGGCAGGCAGATGCATTGGTGGGCAGCAGTGCAAGGAACAGTCACACCCAGGCGCTGCATCCATGTGGAGAGAGTTTATTATAGTAGAGAGATGAAGAGAAAGGAAAGAGGGAGGGAAGAGGAGAAGGGAGGGAAAGCAGAGGTGTGCACACCTCGTGGGAATGGAGAGAGAGAAAAATGGAAGGGAGAGAGGAAGGGGAGGGTTTTTTTTCCTTTAAATGAGACTTTTACATCAGGATGCAGGGCGGCCCCAGGGGGGCGGGTTTCCAAGGGGCGGGTCAGAATACTAACATTCCTCCATTTTGATTATTATAAAAAGGTGAGTTATGGTGAAAGAACCCCCAGAGGAGATCTTCCTTCAGGAGAGACCCCAAACCCAAGGAACACACCGAAACCACCGATCAGATGCAAAAGCAAGAGGGTTTATTAAATGCGCAGGTACCTGGGGGCCAAGTCTCTTGGAGGACTTGCGCGCCTTCCCAGGGCAAAGGGGACTTTTTATGGGTTTCCAGGGGCAAAGGCGCGGCTACAGGAGCTAGAGGCATAGTTACAGGGTCCCGATTGGTTGCTTTACAGAAGGCCAGGGTGAACTTGGGTCGCATTCTTTAATTATCAGAAGTTTGATGTGTGGCTGACTCGTCCTTGCACAAAGTATAGTGGGTGTCTTTCCAGCCCAGCTGCTTATTCCTCAAGGCCAGGGGCCCGCCATAAAATATCCTCATTTAACCCAACTGTCTTTCTCCCAAGGCCGCTGACCACCATTATCTCCTCCCTAAGCCAGATGGCTGGCCACAGTTATCTCTCCCTCCCAAGGCCGGATGGCTAGTTAGTTACAGCTGTGAACTTCTGTCTTTCTGTTTCCTACAGAATGGCGTTTCTTAGGCTAAGTTATGGGGGGCATTACTTCAGCCCAACACCCCATATCCTCATAATGGAGTGGGGGTCTTTCAATGGGAGCAAGTTGGGAAACAAGGGCGTTGAATTCCTGAGACTGCTGCAAGCTGACAAGGGAACGCCGAAATGGGGAGAGGGAAACTGGGAGTCATGCATGGTGTGGGGTGTTTACCCACCCACCCACCCCCACAGTTCCCCAGAGTTTTCTTGAGTGTGAGCAGCAGGAAATATTAGAAGGATTTATATTGCGGAGAATCTTGCGGAGATAAACAGAAAAAAAAAGGGTAGCCTCGAGAGGGCCTGGAACCTTTTCTAACCGGCCCCGACTGTCTCTGGCCCAGGGTTTTTATAGAGACGCCAAGGGGTGGAGCAAAAGACCTCCCCCAGCACAGCCAAGTGCAGACCATCTCAGACACCTGCACTCAGGCCCGTGGTCCTAATCATCCTCTATTCTATTCGGACCTGCTGGGTAAAGCCACGAGGAACCCGAGAACGGGCTCCCACAGCATGGCGGAGGGATCTCAGGCGTCTGTTCCTTGCAGGAGCTGAGGAGGCAGGTTGCAGCAGTGGTGTCCCAGGAGCTTAGGGGAATGGCACACCAATCAAGAGTATAGAAGCCATGGCATCTGCTGTTTCTCTGGAGGTCAGGAGGGAAGAGTGAATCTGCAAAATGTGCTGGAAAAATAGGTGGGGTCAGAAATGGGCTCTGGAGATTGTTAGTTTTCATGGGGCCAGATTTTTTGATACAGTAGCAGAACTTTCCCCAGGAATATGCAGGTATCTGTAAGACAGCTGGAATAGATTTACATCATAGCAAAAGGGTTAAAAAGCCATAGAAATTTAAGAATTCTTAAGAACCGTTTGTAGTCAGTGTTGTATTAGTTTACCAATTTAAATCAATTTATGCATTTAAAACTTTGAACCTCCAGAGTTACATATGAAACCTGTACCATGAAGTTTGTGAATGAGGCATATATGTCTGTATTTTTGTTGTTGTTGTTGTTGTTGTTGTTGTTTGGTTTTTCGAGACAGGGTTTCTCTTGTGTAGCTTTGCGCCTTTCCTGGAACTCACTTGATAGCCCAGGCTGACCTCGAACTCACAGAGATCCGCCTGGCTCTGCCTCCCGAGTGCTGGGATTAAAGGCGTGCGCCACCACCGCCCGGCCACATGTCTGTATTTTTAACAGGAAATTTATTAATGAGCTATCAAAGTGCCTGTAGTCTTGGGATTGGAGCTGTTAAAAAGGTACATCCTAGTCATCAAACACCTAGATCTGAGAAGGATAAATTTAAGAAGAAGTGAGGCAGCTTTCCTATCTTCATATAAACAAACCAGGATATACTGAGAGCAGTCAATAGTAAAAATTTATATTGGAATCTGTTCTGTGAGTTTATCTGATCTGGTAACAAGGAAAATTGTGTCTAGACCTAGCATTAGTCCTAGGAGAGGGAGACCTGTGAATTTTATAGCGAGAACTGAGAAGGCAGCTGAAGCAAAGCCTGGTCATCAAATGGCATCAGAGATCTGAGAAGGATAAATCATATCCGAGTGCAGACCAAGCAGCTTTCAAATCCATTCAGTCCATACCCAGGTCTCCATATTATTGTCAGAAGAGCATCAACCTTTGACTCATCAGGACCATAAGGTGGGAGTTTTTCCTATGGGAGAGGGGCATAGGGACATTTGCCTTACTTTGTCTAGGCAAAATGGCTGTAGCCAATTCCCTGATGTCCTGCTGTTTGTCCACAGTCTGGGCTGGGTCCTGGTGGCAGGTGTCACAAAATGGGGCATCTTGCCCAGAGGTCAGTGTTGCCATCGTCCAGATGGAGACATCTTCTTCAGAGACCTTGGGTCACTGTTAGGATCTGGGTGTCTCTGTCTTATATAATAAGCTTTCTGATTAACATTTTAAATGTCATATTCTGCAGATCTCTGAGCATTTGAGGACTGCTTGTCTAACAGGTATGAATAGCTGACTATCAGCTAATATTCCCTAAGTCTCCCATATTTTAGCAGCTTCCATAAGGCTAGGACTTGCTGTCTCCTGAGAAGGCAAAAAAAAAAAAAAAAAAAAAAAAAAAAAGAGTGACAAGGGAAAGATCCCAAGGCTGAATAAAAACAGGAAAAAAGGGGCTTGTGAGTCAAAGTACAGCTCAACTCTGAGAAAAGGACCCTCTGAGAAAAGGAAAAGGACCCTCTCAGTGGAACAGAAACTACATCTGAATGATTTGTATAGAAATAATTTCTTAAGGTTATATAATTCCTCTTTTGATCTGCATAAAGGTCAAGTGTCTTGTCTTCTTGCAGAACCATTTTAATTAATAAATATCAATTGACAATATTGAGTCCAGTTTCCTGATATGTCAATGGGCATTGGTAACCAATTTGGTCCCCTATGCAGGGGTTCCATCCTTAACCTAGCCCTGAAGCCTGTCCTGGGAGCAGGGAGCACAGGACGACGTATTCTCCATAACCATTACTTATTATTTTTCCAGTCATCTCCAAACTTTAAATTTATCTACATTACTTTCTGTCCTAGAGAGAATTAAACATTCTCCTTTTTTTACTAAACGAAAACCTGCAGCTTCTGGGAGCCACAGAAATATAAAGTAGGAATTCAGCTGGCTGTGGCAAAAGCTAATACCTAGAAGAAGCCAAGGTCATTTACAGAGAATAAAGCCAAAACTCAAGGAAGTGTTGGTGATATTGGTTCTTGAATATTAGCCATTTTCTTACAATGAATTTCTTGTGTGGTATTGTAGCTTCTCCATTTCTAGAACAGTGTGTTGATCATTCATTGGGCACAATTTCCCCTATGCCATTGGAATATTTGGACAACCTTCCTCAACTGTGCTAAAAGCAGCAACACAACCAGACACCCAATTTCAAGCCTCTCTGTAACTATTGTCATTAGCAACATCTGGCCAGAACCTTCTCCAGATGAAAGTATCTTATCTGAAAAACTTCCCAGACTTTTTAAGAACAGACCATCTGGGCCAGGTGGTGGTGGCGGCGGCGGCGGCGGCGGCGGCGGCGGCGGCGGCGGCGGCGGCGGCGGCGGCAGCAGCAGCAGCAGCAGCAGCGCATGCCTTTAATTTCAGCACTGGGGAGGCAGAGCCAGGTGGATCTCTGTGAGTTCAAGGCCAGCCTGGTCTACAGAGCGAGATCTAGGACAGGCATCAAAACTACACGGAGAAACCCTGTCTTGAAAAACAAAAAACAAAACAGGAAGGAAGGAAGGAAGGAAGGAAGGAAGGAAGGGAGGGAGGGAGGGAGGGAGGGAGGGAGGGAGGGAGGCAGGTGGATCTCTGTGAGTTTGAGGCAAGTCTGGTCGCCAAAGCTGTGATACCTCAGTAAAACCCCCCACTCTATCCCCTACAGACAAAGAGAAGCTTAAACCAGGATTCCTAAGTGTAGATAAGAACTTAGACCCCTTTTCCCCAGGTGGCTGTATCTGCTACAGGGACTTTGGAAAACACAGAGTCAGGATATTCGACCAAAAGACTAAAAAGGGAGGTGGGTTAAAATAAATTATATGGTCTGTGCCTTTAAGAACTAGCCTCACAAAGAAAGGGGAGCGCTCCTTCCAACCTCCCTGCTGTGAGTGAGAGATTTGGAAGAGCCTCCCTGGAAGCTTGTAAACTTAGAAAACACCTTACTTTTGCATTCTGTACCTAAAGTCTCCAGTGGTGGCTTTGGTGATATAGGCACAAGATCCTCACTCTATTGTCTCAAAAAGGGGGCCTTAGACAAAGATATCTCAATATAGATAGACCCAGGCCAGTTTCAAGTCCCCAGAAATGATGGTGCCAGCCCCAGGAACAAAAGAACAGAGTCAGGATGTCTGACGGTAACCAATTAACCACGAGATGCCCCTCTCCGGAGATAACATGACCAGACCCCGGAGAGGAGTTGTAAAACTCCTGACAGGGCAAACAGATAAGCTAGAATAAGATAAAGTCCAGGCCCGGGAAAAACTGGACCAATCAAGGATGGACCCGTACTAACCCCCTCCCCTCTAAGAAATTTTATGGGTTTTGCCTATAAAAACTAACTTCCCCAAGAAAGAATAACTCTTCTCTGCCTCACTTGAGATGGCTTGAGTTGAGTTCCCTGTCATGACTTGTAACAGATAAACCTTGCTTTTGCATTCTGGTATGCTTGTCCTTGGTGGTCTCTGGGGGTTACGATCTGGGCACAACAAAAACGAGTTCCAGGAAAGGTGCAAAGCTACACAGAGAAACCCTGTCTCGAAAAACCAAAAAAGAAAGAAAGAAGAAAGAAAGAAAGAAAGAAAGAAGGAAGGAAGGAAGGAAGGAAGGAAGGAAGGAAGGAAGGAAGAAAGAAAGAAAGAAAGAAAGAAAGAAAGAAAGAAAGAAAGAAAGAAAGAAAGAAAGAAAGGAAAAGAAAATGAACAGATCAGAGAAGATAAAGATTTACAATAACAGGGGTGGTGGTGGTGGTGGTGGTGGTGGTGGTGGTAGTGCACGCCTTTAATCCCAGCACTCGGGAGGCAGAGGCAGGCGGATCTCTGTGAGTTCAGGCCAGCCTGGGCAACAGAGTGAGTTCCAGGAAAAGCACAAGGCTACACAGAGAAACCCTGCCTCGGAAAACAAATAAACAACAACAAAAAGAAAGATTTACACTGACAATTGCCCAGGCCAGGCAGATGTACTAATTAAGCTTAACTTTCTCCTTTTCCAAGTCTTATCTCTAGTTCCAGATCTCCCTTTAACAATTACGGGGTGCATCTAGCTGTGACTCAGGGTGCCTAGCCACAGAGTGCACTCTCCTCCCTGCCTGAACACAGGCAGGCAAGATAGCTTGGACCGATAGGAGCCAAAGGAAAATAAAGCAGTTTTATTTACACGCATCACTGATAGACTCCTAACACTTTACCTAACCACTTCTAAGAATACAGTTTGAGCACATAATTTCCCTTCTAACAGAATTTAGCCCTGGGTTGATTCTAGTCCCCATTAGTCACTTCCCTTCTGGGTTGTAAATGATAGCTGACAATTACTGCTCTTTTGTGTGGATCTTATTGCCCCTCCTTTTGACCCTGAGGGAATTCAAGCCTGGTGACCTTGCCTTAGCCAGAGCATTGATACTGCATGGGTATATAACTGTAAACCTCAGAGACTTGAGGAGAACTAGATTGGAGGGCTAGAAGAGAGAACTAGAAGAACGAGATGGAACATGAGGAAGAGCCAGGTGGGGAAGAACAAGATGAGAAAGGAAGAGATGGGAGAAGAGCTAAGATGGAAAGAACTAGAAGGATGAGAACCTAGATGGGGCAGAACTAGATGAAGGAATTAAGATGGCACTTAGACGGAACGGCAGAAAGATGTAGAGAGAATCAGGCAAGAAAGGAGCTGAGTAAGAGAGCAGAATAGAAGCCGTGTAGAGAGAGAACCGACCCAGAAGAATAAAGTGAATGGACCAAAGAGTTTT
Source organism: Peromyscus leucopus (assembly GCF_004664715.2). NCBI lineage: Eukaryota > Metazoa > Chordata > Mammalia > Rodentia > Cricetidae > Peromyscus > Peromyscus leucopus. The sequence goes on along the minus strand of NC_051065.1, from coordinate 67,216,596 downwards.
GTGAACGTAGATTCATTTCATATCGTCTAAGATGAGATTATCAGTTGATTGTAGATTCTTCCACGGACCTTGGGAGAAGGGTGTTGAGGGGCTGGACCCCAATAGTCTTCATTAATCTTGGGTTCTGTTTGTTTGTAGCCTCATCTGGCTTGAAATTTTCTGTATAGCTCAGGCTGACCTTGAACTCATGATCCCAGCTTACTAAATGCTGGGATAGCAAATATAAGCCATCACAGCCACATTGTGTTCTTTTTATTAGTTTTAATTTTATTTGATAGTAGGTGAATTTGTTATTTATTTGGAGTTTTTTCTTTTCTTTCTTTCTTTTCTTTTTCTTTTTTTTTTTTTTTTTTTTGACAAGGTCTCACTACATAGCCTGGTCTACAGAGCTCCAGGCTGGCCTCATACTCAGAGAGATGCCTCTGCCACCCAAGTGCTGAGATTAAAGGCATGCATCACCAAGCCAGTCAAACTTGCTTTTATTTACCTACCTCTTTCTCATGAAATAAAGTAATGCTTGGGCCAATAATACGACTCAGTAGGTAAAAGCATTTGCTATGTAAGCCTGACTACCTGAGTTCTATTCCTGAGATCCAACATGAAAGAAGAATCAACTTCTGAAACTTGTCCTGTGTCAGGACATGATATGCACATGTCTGCGATCATACATCATACATACACACACTATTAATGATAAAAGTAAATTAATAAGGGCTGGAGAGATGGCTCAGAGGTTAAGAGCACTGGCTGTTCTTCCAGAGGTCCTGAGTTCAATTCCCAGCAACCACATGGTGGCTCACAACCATCTGTAATGAGATCTGGTGCCTTCTTCTGGTCTGCAGACATACATGCAGACAGAACACTGTATACATAATGAATAAATAAAATTTAAAAAAAAAAAGTAAATTAATAATAATTTTGTCATATATTTACTTACAAATTAATCAAAAGAAAGAAAGCCAATTGGAAATTATATTGTTGTGGGGTGTCCTCCAGAGATGACTGCTCAGACATGGGTTTAAGCCAATAGAAAGTCTTTATTAGCTGTCCAGTGACTACAGTGCCTGTTTGGGATCCCAGGATAGCCCCAAGCCTTTCTCAGGGTGAGCTTTTAAGCACAAAAATTATGTCCTAGGTTGACATACTTCAGTTAACAAGAACAGTTAGGCAGAATTGGAACTACAGACACCAAAATGCGAGGTTTTGAGACGTTCCCAGAACTATGGACTTTGATGGATTAGGTCTTTTGTTTTCATTTGGTTGGTGGTGCTGTCTACATGCTGAGTTTTATGGCCTGAATGGTACTTCCATCACGGAGTCAGTATGCCGAAGTCTGGGGGCCTACTAAGATCTGGGGCCCTATTACAACACAATAGAAAAATCCCTTGGATCTCTGCAGTTTTAGAGAGTCTGCCTTTCCTACCCATCTGGGGCCCCAGAGCCTCTCCACACACCTTTGTTTGGTCATTTTCAATCTGAAGGCCATTCTTTTTACACAGAAGAAAAACTCAGAGTCCAGCTTATCTATCACATATCCATGTGACACAGTCAGCCCCAAGTGTTAAATCTATGCTCCTGCTCTAAATGTCACATAAAACTCCTTTGCTTTTATCGTCTTTGCAACCTCCATTCACTGGGGCTTTAACATCCCTGGTGACCTCTCTCTCTCTCCCTCTTAGTCCTGTTTCCTTGTCCTATTATGTCTACACTGTCTATTAAAAGCAGACGTAATAAGAAAATGTCCCATTCTATCCCAATGACTTCTTCGGGCATTTTTCTTCTACCCAGTCATTTTAAGTTATGTAACTGTAATTGAATTTTTGAAGGCAGTTCACTTCTCTTGATCACGGAACTTGTGATACAGTACAAAGCAAAGAATAGGCACCTGGTAAATATTTAATGAGTGATAATATATGAATAGAATTCTCATTCTGTGCCTATCTTTTCTTAGAAATTTTAAAATCCTTTCATTTTGGAAGGGAAAAGATGTTCTTTTTTGGGTTTTTTTTTTTTTTTTTTTTTTTTTTTTTTTTTTTTTTTTTTTTTTTTGGTTTTTCAAGACAGGGTTTCTCTGTGTAGCCCTGGCTGTCCTGGAACTCGCTCTGTAGACCAGGCTGTCCTTGAACTCTCAGAGATCTTCCTCCCTCTGCCTCTTAGTACTGAGATTAAAGGTGTGTGCCACCATTGCCCCCCAGCAGGAAATGTTCTTTTTTGAGACAAGGTCTCATGTAGCCTAGGCTAGCCTTGAACTTCTGATCCTACTGCCTTGCCACCCCCATGCTGGAATTACAGGCATGCACTACCATGTCAGCTAAATTTCTTTAAAATAGCCTTTGTGACATACCTGGCTACTCCTATTGTCATAAAAATGATAACAATGGTAACTTTAGGTGCCCATTTTCATCCTATGCTCCTGTGACTGTCACGTCAAGTGAACTCCAGTCTAAAAGCACATGCTCTTCTCTAAATCCCTGGGGCCCGATCACACAGGCAGGAGAGGAACCAACAACCAGGAACAAACATTTTGAAGGAAGATGTGCTCTTTGTAAGAAATGAAGTAGCTCTTCTGTATCAGGGACTATTTGAAGGAGAGCCCAGGCCCCTGCCTATACCTTGTGTTACAAATTCTACTTACTTTTCTTCTAGCTGTGGTTAGCTCTGTTAATATGTTCAAGGAATCTGTTTCCTGTTCTTCCCTAGTAAGATAAACCAAGTTGCTATGAATTCATAACTGTTACCTTTGGGAAGCTACAAACAGAGACAGCCCCTCTCCTGCTTCCCCTAGCATTGGCTAAAGAGCCCAGCTGTTCTCAGAAATGCCTATGCTTCGGGCTGTGGGCTGCGGGCTGCGGGCTGCGGGCTGCGGCGAAACCCACCAAAAACACCTGGGCCAGCTCTGGGCCCAGAGCCAACAAAACAGTGAGAAAAGGGGCTGGTGGAGTGGCTCAGAGGTTAAGAGCAGTGGCTGTTCTTCCAGAGGTCCTTAGTTCAATTCCCAGCAACCACATGGTGGCTCACAACCATCGATAATGAGATCTGGTGTCCTCTTCTGGCCTGCAGGCAACATGCAGGAGGAATATTGTATACATAATAAATAAACAAATAAATCTTTTAAAAAACAGTGAGAAAAATCTCACCTTTGAGAGAAGCTAGAGAGCATTATGGGTAATATCTGGCTAATACTTGGCTTTTTATGTTCTAGGGAATTAAAAAGCCCTGAAACCTGCCAATCTTTCTCAGTCATATGCATCCCTCTGCCCCTAACTTATCACAATTAAACAAAAATACAGTCAGGCGTGGTGGCGCATGCCTTTAATCACAGCATTCAGGCAGGTGGATCTCCGTGAGTTCAAGACCAGCCTGGTCTACATAGTGAGTTCCAGGAAAGCCAGGACTGTCACACAGAGAAACCCTGTCTCAAAAAATCAGAAGCCAAAAACAAAACAACAAAAAAGCCAAACAAACAAAAACACCATGCTGGGAGGTGGTGGTGCACACCTTTAATCCCAGCACTCAGGGGCAGAGGCTGGCAGATCTCTGAGTTCCAAGCCAGCCTGGACTACAAAACTAGTTCCAGGGCAGCCAGGACTTCACAAAGAAACCTTGCCTTGAAAATCAAAATCAAAACAAACCCAACCCAACTAAACCAAAAAAACAAACCAAAAACCAAATTAACAAAGAACTAAACAAGCCGGGCGGTGGTGGCGCGCGCCTTTAATCCCAGCACTCGGGAGGCAGAGCCAGGTGGATCTCTGTGAGTTTCGAGGCCAGCCTGGGCTACCAAGTGAGTTCCAGGAAAGGCGCAAAGCTACACAGAGAAACCCTGTCTCAAAAAAAAAAAAAAAAAAAAAAAAACTAAACAAGCAAAAAAAAAAGTGTTCCTATCCAAGATGGCAGACCCGCCCAATAGATGACAAAAACAAAGAAATTGTATTATGAAGTATTAAAGTAAATTAAGATTACTGATAATTCCAAACTGCTTTTTTTTTTGTACACTACTTTAGTGTTTTAGACAAAACTTAAAAACAAACAAACAAAAAGTTTTATCATTAATGTCTGTCATAGGGAAGTCTTAAGATTGCAAAAGTCTGGCTGGCACACTGAACCCATTCATCTAAAATGCCCACAATGTATCTGCAGAGACATAAGGTAGATTAGTGCTTATGAGGAGATGCTGGGATGGAAGTGGGGAGTGACCATGTCATAAAGACAGTTTCTTTTAGGGCGGTGAACATATCCTGGGTTAGACAGTGATAGTGTTTGCAGGACAGAGTGAAACACTGAACCCTCAATGAATTTAGTGAGTGACAACTCACTAAAACTCCCAGAAGTGCATTTGAATGATGCACTGCAAAAGGATTGTGTCACGTGACTTTTAGCTCAGTGCCCTCCCTCCTGCTCTAGCATTTAGTATTATCAAACGTAAGAGAAAATACAAAACACACATTTGTAGCCAGGCATGGTGGCCCACGCCTTTAATCCCAGCACTCAGGAAGCAGAGGCAGGTGGATCTCTGTGAGTTCAAGTCAATCCTGGTCTACAGAGTGAGTTCCAGTGGACAGCCAGGGAGACCCTGCCTCAAAAAGAAAGAAAGGGGAGGAAGGAAGGAAGGAAGGAAGGAAGGAAGGAAGGAAGGAAGGAAGGAAGGAAGGAAGAACATTTGCATAAACCTGAAGAACAGAATGCTAATAAATTGATCAGAATGAAAAGTAACTACAGTCACAGCAATGCCCAAGCAGTTCAGCCACTGGACTAGAAAACAAAGGGGGAAAATCGTGTGAATTGAAGACACCTGTAGGAGAGAGGCCCGGGCAGCCTGGGTTTCCAGTGTGCGCCTACTGCCATCTGGTGGCCATGGGTCTCCAAACCTGGCGGAGCCCTACACGGAGGGCATTTCCATTTCCTGGCTATTTCTTCTCTTCAAGCTTGACCTCTTCTAGTTGGAAGGGAAGTAAAATGAAAGTCTCAGCAGGGTTTGACAAGCCAACAGGTCAATGTCTAGAAAGCACAGAGCAGCCAAGGGAGGATTTTAGTGAGAGAAGGGCAGCAGAGACAGGAGTCAAGCCTCAGACATACCCACTCATTCCATTACTAATGTCTTCGGAGTTTGCCTTGTGCTAGTCACTGTCTCAAGCTCTATCAACACAGCAAAGACTAAAACTAGTAGAAATCTGTGTTTATTCCAGCACTACTCACATCAGCGGAAACATGGAACCATCCAAGATGCCCATCAACAGATGATTGGATAAAGAAAAAGTGCTAGGTACATACAATGAGGTTTTATCCCACCATAAAGAACACTGAAATCATATCATTTGCAAGAAAAAATGTATGGTACTGCAGATCATCCCATCAAGCAAATAGACTGGACATTATGTAGTATATGAAAATATGAGGGGGACTATGCTGGGTGAAAAAAGGGTTAAGTAGAAGGGGAAGGAGGGACGAGAGAGAAAATGAGGAAAGACAGACATCATGTCATGTTTTCTCTCATATGTATGTGGGGGGCACAGAGTCCTTGTGTTCACAGACAAGCACTCGGGAAACCAGCAGGAATGTAAAACACTCAAGGTTGTCTCTTCAAAGTAAGGGGTATATACCTGTTTGCCACCAGGAAGGCTGGGAATGGACGTGGTTAATAGCCTGGTGACTTCTGCACTATCCATAAGGCCAGGACACAGCTGGGTCCCCCAGACTCTTTTTTCAGTTATCCTCCCCGGACCCTTACCTTGAGTATTGTTTCTCAATTTATAGAACCCATCCTTATGGGAGATGGCACATGTACCTTACAAATGGGAGCAAAGGTGACTTATAGCCTGGTGACCTTTGTGCTGTATGTATGACCAAGACCACACCTCCCCAGACCTTTAAAATGTCACATGTAGTCAATCTATAGAACCCATCATTATGGAAGAGGTCACATGTACTTTACAAATAGTTTCAATGCATTTTTTTTTCCGAGACAGGGTTTCTCTGTGTAGTTTTGGTGCCTGTCCTGGATCTCGCTCTGTAGAACAGGCTGACCTCAAACTTATAGAGATCCACCTAGCTTTGCCTCCCGAGTGCTGGGATTAAAGGTGTGCGCCACCACCGCCTGGCTCAATGCATGTTTTTTATTTCTTTATGAATGTCCAAACTTAGGTTGGCTTATTTCTAGCCAGATTTTCTTTTTTTCCTTCTTTTTTTTTCCATCACAGGCAATTTATTTTGTTCTTTTCATTCACAGTTAATACAGAAAATACTTGGAAACATTTCCATATAATGTTTGACACAGAAATCATCAAATAGAAGTATACAATGTTGACAGGAGGCAGTACATTTATAATTTATAACCCCAAATGTATTTATAAATTAGAAATGGAAAGATCTACAAATGAAATTATGAAGGTTCACCAAAGTCATTTAATCTGTCAGTTTCTCATTCATTTTTATGTCTCAATAATATTCTATTGTATGAATAAGCCACATTTTATTTCTCTCCAGTATTTGATAGCTATTTGAGTTTTTTTTAACTTTTTTACTATTAGCAACACACTGCTGTAAACCTTCATGTACATGTTTCATAGGTGCACATTTTCAGTAGTTTGAGGATATATTCCTAAGGGTAGAATTGTTGAGTAACAGAGTAACAATGTTTTGCATTTTGACCAACCACCAAACTGTTTTGCCAAAGTGGCACATCATTTTACAATCTCACCAAATCCTTGTTTTTAAGGCTCTGATTTTTGTACAAAAGCATTCAATCATTCTGTCAGACCAAACCAGGAAAAGTAAGCTATAGTTCAGAGCTGTTCTATTCCATTTACTATGCAAAGCCATTCTTGGTGTTTGCAACTCTCAGCCCTTTTGAGTATTCTTGCAGTGCTCACCTTTTCCTCCACCACTTTTTTTTTCTTCTTTTTTTTCTGGTTTATTTCTATCTATTACAAATGTATAAAAAATCCTCCAGCCGGGCGGTGGTGGCGCACGCCTTTAATCCCAGCCCTCGGGAGGCAGAGGCAGGCGGATCTCTGTGAGTTCGAGGCCAGCCTGGTCTACAGAGTGAGATCCAGGACAGGTACCAGTGCTCTTAACCTCTGAGCCATCTCTCCAGCCCCATAATGTACAGTTTTAAACATGCTTGCAAAATAACATTCTATATCTTAACGAATATTACATGAATAGAAGAGGCATGCATTTAGCAAGCAACTTTCTGAAAGAAAGAAAGAAAGAAAGAAAGAAAGAAAGAAAGAAAGAAAGAAAGAAAGAAAGAAAATTGATTTGTAACATTTGCTGATATTCACAACATAAACCTTCCTGTTGTGAAAATCAGCAAAGTCCAAACCATTAAGAGTTTAATAACCAGCTCTCGAATTTTCTGAAAATGTAACCAGCAGCACTTGAAAGCCTAAGTGAGAGGGCTCCATCACACCACTGCTGAGTGTGTTAGCGCTGTCTCAGCTCACAGACAATTCACTCACAGCAGTCAGGGGAAAGTGTCCTGTCTTACCCAGTTGGTGCCCCTGGCAGAAGCTGATGAGGTCATGGGAACAGAAGGAAATCATCTTCTGTTTTCCTTGTGAAAGGAGAAGCAGGATCAACAGATGAAGATACATTTAAGGAGGAGAAGATTCCAAATGTAAAGAAGGAAAAGTAAAATAGTTCCCTAGAGAAGAAAGCAAGTTACAGAGATCTGGGTCTGGGGATATAAGAGCTCATAGTAGAGTGCTTACCTCGTCAGGGTTTCTATTGCTGTGATGAAAGAGCATGACCAGAGAGCAAGCTGGGGAGGAAAGGGTGTATTTGGCTTACACTTCAGCATTGCTGTTCATCGCTGAAGGAAGCCAGGGCAGGAACTCAAAACAGGATCCTGGAGGCAGGAGCTGATGCAGAGGCCAGGGAGGGGAGCTTTTTTTACTGGCTTGCTTCCCATGGCTTGCTCAGTCTGCCTTTTTTTTTTTCCCCTAAGTTTTTAAGTTTTTCAAGACAGAGTTTCTCTGTGTAGTTTTGGTATCTGTCCTGGATCTCACTCTGTAGCCCAGGCTGGCCTTGAACTCACAGAGATTCACCTGTCTTTGCCTCCCAAGTGCTGGGATTAAAGGCGTGTACTACTACCACCACTAGAGTCAGTCTGCTTTCTTATAGAGCCCAGAACTACCAGCCCAGTGGCAGCCCCACCCATAATGGGGTGGGCCTTTCCCCATCAATCACTAATTAAGAAAATGCCCTATAGCTGGATTTTATGGAGGAATTTTCTTTTCTTATTTATTTTATGTTCACTGGTGTTTTGGCTACATGGAACTGGAGTTACAGATAGGTGTGAGCTGCCACATGGGTGCTGGGAATTGAACCTAGATCCCCTAGAAGAGCAGGCAGTGCTCTTAATCACTGAGCCATCTCTCTAGCCCCATGGAGGCATTTTCTTAATTGAGGTTCCCTCCTCTCAGATGACTTTAGTTTGTGTCAAGTTGATACAAAACTATCAAGCACACCTAGCATGTACAAGGCCATGGGTTCAGTCCTCAACACTATAAAATATGTGACTAAATAAAAATAAATCAGGGAAATACATTGTTTGGCAACATTAGTATCTGTATTTTTTTTTTTTTTTTTGGTTTTTCGAGACAGGGTTTCTCTGTGTAGCTTTGGGCCTTTCCTGGAACTCACTTGGTAGCCCAGGCTGGCCTTGAACTCATAGAGATCTGCCTGCCTCTGCCTCCTGAGTGCTGGGATTAAAGGTGTGCACCACCACCGCCAAAAATAGTATCTGTATTTCTTGCCCTAGAAAAGTAAGGATCACCTGCATGGATAATGAATTCAGAGACCTGAGATAGGTGTAGCTGGTTGGGTGTGGTGATGTGTGCCTGTAATCTCATCACCAGGAGTCTAAAGAAAAAGGATTATTGGGAGTTCCAGGCCAGCCTGGGATATAGAAAGAGAACATGTCTTGAAACTACAAGCAAACAAGATAGTTTCGTGTTGGCAAGAAAAAGAGTGGAAAGAGGAGTTAGAATCTCTCAGGTGACTTCAAGAAAGCAAAGTAGTGAATGAAAACATCTGATAGGAGCCTTATGGCTAAGGTGGGGTTCCTAAGGATTCTGAGAGGCTCAAATAAGAAGCAAGACAGGAAGAAAAAAGAAGAAGAAGAAGCCGGGTGGTGGTGGCAGTGCACGACTTTAATCCCAGCAATTGAGAGGCAGAGGCTGGCAGATCTCTATGAGTTTGAGGCCAGCATGTGTTGTAGCTGGAGTTTTCTCTGGTCCTGCCCGGGGCCCACAGCTGCTCAAACCCAAATAAACACACAGAGGTTTATATTTTTTTTCAAACTCTATGACCTAATGGTTTAGGCTTCTCACTAGCTAGCTTTTACATCTTAAATTTCTATAAATCTATACTTTGCCATATGGCTTGTGGCTTACTGGTACTTTACATCAAGTTTCTCCTGGCAGCAGCGTCTCCTCAACTCTGCCTTTCTCTTTCCTTTCTCTCTCTCTCTAGTTGGAATGTCCTGCCTAACCTTATTCGGCCTCACCATTGGCCAAACAGCTTTATTTATCAACCAATCAGAGCAACATACATTCACAGCATACAGAACGACATTCCACAGCAATGTGTTGTTGTTTGTTTTCACTCTTTTGGGGGTCCCTCCACACAGCTCCCAAATAAATCACGGACAATTGCCCGGCCTTAGCTTGCCTTAGTTTCTAGCCAGCTTTTCTTATCTTAAATTAACCCATCTAACTTTTGCCTCTGGGCTTTTCCTGTTCTCTTACTTCTGTAAATCCTACTCTTACTCCATGGCTTGCTGTGTAGCTCGGTGGCTGGGTGGCTGGCCCCTGAAGTCTCCTTCTTCTCTGGCTCCTAGTTCTCCTCTCTCCCAGATATCTCCCTCTATATATTCTCCCTACCTGCCAGCCCCACCTATCCTTTCTGTGCTCTCACCATTGGCCATTTCAGCTCTTTATTAGATCATCAGGTGTTTTAGGCACAACAACACAGCTTCACAGAGTTAAATAAATATAACATAAACAAAAGTAACACACCTTAAAATAATATTCCCCAAACAAGCATGTCTACAAAGTGAATTCCAGGACAGCCAAGGCTACACAGAGAAACCCTGTCTTAAAGAAAAGAAGAAAAAAGAAAGAAGGAGGAGGAGAAGGAGGAGGAGGAGGAGAAAAGAAAAGAAGAAAAGAAGAAGAAGAAGAAGAAGAAGAAGAAGAAGAAGAAGAAGAAGAAGAAGAAGAAGAAGAAGAAAAGCAAGTCAGTTTAACATCCTTGCCCCAAGTCCAAGTCCAAACCAACTGTTTAGACAAGCAGTATACCCTGAGGGCTGTAAGCATTTCTCAGCTCAATATCATTGACATGTGGGTTTAGAAGCTTCTTATTTGCTTTGAGGGTTCTCCCGTATAGTGCAGGTCCTTAAGCAGCATCTCTGGCCTCTACCCACTAGATGAAAACAGCATTGAGCAATCAAGATGGCTCATTGGGTTAAGGCACCAGTCACCAAATCTGACTGCTGGTGGCCATGTCAGAGGAACAGCAAGTGGCAACTGAAGTTCAGGTGTCAGCCACCAGGAGGAAAATCCCTGATGGGTGAATCTCGGATAGACAAGGCCCCGAGACCACAGACTCCAGAATGTCTTTTGCTTCTGCTGTGCCTTTACATGTTTGCTGCTGCTATCTTTCTCTGGGATCCGGCATGCTGTGAATGGGTGTGGGGAGATCCCCACTGCTTGTAATATAGTGTGTTTATCTCATGGAAATAGCCTGTTCTACTAGGTACTTTTATCTGTGGATTATTATGAAGATGATTTCTTCTTAAGCTGTACTATCTAATTCATAATAATAATAATGTTAGTTTAAGTAGAGTTTTGATTATTAAAAATAAAGACCAGGGGGGCTGGAGAGATGGCTCAAGGGTTAAGAGCACTGGCTACTCTTCCAGAGGTTCTGAGTTCAATTCCCAGCAACCACATAGTGGCTCACAACCATCTGTAATGAGATCTGATGCCCTCTTCTGACCTGCAGTCATACATGCTGTATACATAATAAATAAATCTTTAAAAATAAATAAATAAATAAATAAATAAATAAATAAATAAATAAATAATAAAGACGAGGAAGTGTCACACAGCTAGAACACATGAGTTTCTATTAAGAAGTCATATAGATTGTGGCTTAGGTTAATGACTAAGAAAAACAGCTGAGTCCCAGTAGCCCAGCTAGCTTAAATTCTTTTAACCTTAATGTTGGGAGATGTTTGCGAGTGCATCATAGCTGAAACAAAGCTTTGAAAATAACTTAAAGTTAGACTAAGATGTTTTTGTTAAATAGTTTTAAGGTGAAAAACCCAAGAAGACAATCTAAAATTTTAAAAAGGCACATAGTTGATTGAGGAACTCGTTAAGGTCAGGGAACAAGAACAAAGCAGCCCAATTATCATTAGCTGACGCACTTTCCTTGCTAGGATTGGCTGATGACCAAAGGTGATGATTAATTCCTTGTACCCATTTCTGCTCTCAATCTCCTGATACAAGACACTATTGATGAGTGGGTATGCACCCTAAAGATTTAAAGCAGAGCTGACTGATTTTTTTCATATATAAAAGTTTAGATTTGTGATTTTTTTAAGATTCCTTATAAGATTACCTTTCAAGATAAGTAATAAAGTGATTGGTCCTTTCTTTGTAACTGCAAAATGCAGCCTGCCAATAAAAGATTATCTTGCTTGTTTATGCACTGTTAATCTATAACAAGTTGCTTGGAGATGAATGTATATGGGTTTTGGGGATAATTTGTTTTTCACCTGTAAAACATAAAATACATGTTTAGTCTTGTAAGGGAAATGAAAAATATGCTGTTTACTTGTCTTCATTGTAATCATTCACTTGAAAAACAGAATGTAACCACATTGTAATTTTTATATTGCCTGAAAAAATTTACTGGGGTATGTAAGCTGTAAGAGAAAAAATAAGGAGAGAGTTAAAATGCGTTAGAAGGAAAACATCAAGAATGAGAGTTAGAAGGAATTAGAAGAAAAACATTAAGAATAAAGATAGAGTTAGAAAGAAAATTTCAAGAATGAGAGAATAAGGAAGAAAAAAGAGTTGGAAGGAAAACATCCAGAAAGTTAGGAAACATTGAGAGACAGAAGCAACATTTCTGGAAGGAGATAAGAATACAGAATCAGAATACAAGAGAAGAATAAAGAAAAGGTCCAAAGGAAACCATCAAGAGTGTGCGAGTGTCTTTTTCCTAAGCCCTCAGATTAATGAAAAAAAGTTATAGTAGGCACCAACACCATGGATTCCCTTTGAGCTGCTGGGGCCTGGTACCCAGGCAGCGAAACCTGACAACCTGAGTTCATTCCTCAGGACCCATGTGGTAGGAGGAGAGACTGACTCCCCCACCAGCTTTTCTCTGACCCCCACACACATGTACCACAAGCGAGTAAATGGATCTTTCAAGAACAGATTTAGCCAGGCAGTGGTAGCTCAGGCCTTTAGTCTCAGCACTCAGGAGATAGAGGAAGACAGATCTTGGAAGTCAAGGCCAGCCTGTCTACAGAGAGAGTTCCAGGATAGCCAAGGAAGGCTATATAGAGAAACCCTGCCTCCACCAAGAAAAGAAAAAAAATAATCAGAAGCCAGGCATAGTGGCACATACCGGCAATCTCCCTAAGAAGAAAGATAAGGGGGGCTGGAGGGATGGCTTGGAGATTAAGAGCACTGGCAGCTCTTCCAGAGGTCCTGAGTTCAATTCCCAGCAACCACATGGTGCCTCACAACCATCTATAATGGGATCTGATACCCTCTTCTGGCCTGCAGGCATACAGGCAGATTGAACATCATATTACATAAAATAAATAAATCTTTAAAAAAATTATTAAAAAGGAAAGAGATAAGGAGCATGAGGATCAACTTAGGACACAAGATTTTTCTGATGGTTAACCATGAAGCTTAGAAGGCAAAGTGGACAAGTTAGATATGCACTTAAACTGAGAAATCTCTGCATGCTTCAAATGCCATCACTGCAGCTAAGTGATGAAAGTCGGTCCTACCCAGGTCTTTTAAAATGCCGTAAACTTTGTTGTCTGCAAAGCTACTAAGCTGCTGATTACCAATCTCCTTCCTTCCTTCCAATTGCAGATACAAATGAGCTCATGGAGCACTTTTCCTTCTGCCTTCTCTCACTCATGGTGCTGTGGGGTATCCACCAGAGAAGACTACTTGGACACAGGTTTAAGCCAATAGAAAGTCTTTATTAGGCAACTAGAGACTACACTGGGTGTTCGGGATCCCAGTGTAGCCCCAGGCCTTTCTCAGGGTTAGTTTTTAAGCATAAAACCACATCCTGGTTTGATACACTTCAGTTAACAAGAACAGTTAGCAGGAAGTGGAAGTACAGAAGCCAAACAGCAAGATTAGCAAATTTAGAGACTTTCCCGGAACTATGGATTTTTGATGGATTAGGTCTTTAGTTTTCTTTTAGCAGGTGGTGCTGTCTGCCATAGCTCCAGAGGCAGTGGGACCATGGGGAATGGAGCTGATGAATGAGGTGGACTAAAGTCTCATGCAGTAGCCACGAAACTATGTTAGAACATCAGACAATCCTCCACAACTTTGAGGGTTGCAGCAACGGGTAATTTGAATCAAACCCACTCCTACCTGTGACACCTGGGAGGAGCATGAAAACACATTAAAAGAGCAATCCCCCATAGGCGGAGTCTTCCTGTCCCAACTGCCTGTTCCCCAATAACCGGCAGCTGCTTCCCAAATAACTGGCTTGGAGACTTAGTACAAATTACAAATGCTCAGCCAATAGCTCAGGCTTGTTATTAACTAGCTCTTACAGCTTAACTCATTTCTGTTCATCTATGTGCTGCCCCGAGGCTCGTGGCTTTACTATTTCATTTTGTGTGTCTGACTCGTTCTCGGGCTGGCGACTCCTCGGACTCCGCCCTTCCTCATCCCATCATGCCCAGTTTGGCTTACCCACCCAATGCTATCCTGTTCAGCTCTTGGCCAGTCAGCTTGTTTATTAAACCAATCATAGCGACATATATTCACACAGTGTACAGAGGGATTATTCCACAGCACAATCCCATGTTTTGAAGAAACTGAGGTCACAAGACTCTTGTCTTGTTTTCTTGGAGTTTTCTCATAAGCACTCAGAATTCTCCTCACACAGCTCCATTCCTGGACTGTGTTCCAACAGCTGTCTACAAACATTTATGGCTTGAATGGTGTCAGTTGTGATGATGAGGTCTGGGAACCTCAGGTCTGGGACAACAAGGTATTGTCCCCCAGGTGCTATTCTCCCTGGAGCCCTAGGGATCAAGCCCAGGGCCTCACACTTGTTAAGATCATATTCTTCCACTCAGGTCAATCCCAAGCCATATAACTGCTGTTTTGTTTTTTTAAATCTGGCCAGGCAGTGGTGGCTGAAAGGTTTTTGCACCCCATCAGCCTCTCCGCTGATGCAGCAGTCCAAAGCAAATCAAATCAGACTGAATTAGAAAAAGCCCTGGTTTAATGGGAAAAGTATTCCCAGGTGATTCTCCAGCCCCCAGAGAGAAGACAAGGACGAGAGACCAAAAAACCACCTGTCTGTTTTCTGGGATGCAGTTTAAATACTCTGTGGAAGTGGTCTTGAGCATCTCTGGGGGAGGAGCCGTGTTTGGTGGGCTTTGAAGGGTCGGATTTGGGGAAAGAGATAGGGGAGGGGAGTTGAGGTGGATCTTCCACCAGAGAATTCCAGACTCTTTGGGTATGCCAGGGTGCCAGGGGCTGAGATGGAGCTTCCACTAGAAGCTCCTACACATTTAATCCCAGAACTCTGAAGACAGAGGCAGGCAGATCTCTGTGAGTTCAAAGCCAACCTGGTCTACAGAGTAAATTCCAGGGCAGCTAAGGCTACACAGAGAAACCCTGTCTTGAAAAACAAACAAACAAACAAAAACATGTATATACATCCACATATAACATCATTATCACTGATTCATCATGGCTTCCTGGGGCAATTTTTTCTTTTTTTTTTTTCCTTTTCCTTTTTTTTTTTTTTCTTTTGTTTTGTTTGTTTGATTGATTGATTTTTCAAGACAGGGTTTCTCTGTGGTCCTGGCTGTTTTGGAACTCACTCTGTAGATCAGGCTGGCCTCGAACTCACAGAGATCCTCCTGCTTCTGTCACCTGAGTGCTGGGATTAAAGGCACCGCCTGGCAACTTTTTCACTTAAGTTTATTTTGTGTGTATGGGCATTTTGCATGCATGTGTGTCTATGCACCACAAGCAGGACTGATGCTTGCAGAAGCCTTAGGATTCCCTGGGACTGTAATTATAGACTGGTGTGAGCCACCATGTGCTGCTGGGAACTGAACCCAGGTCTACTGCAAGAGTATCAAGTGTTCTTAACCACTGAGTCATCTCTCCAACCCCATCCTGGGGCTACTTTGTCTGGGAACTATTTAAAGGTTGTCAACACAATGGCTTCATATTCCATTGTGTTGTTTATTATTTATATATTTATTGTTTGTTTATATGTTCTCTTCCTCTGTTGATCTCTTTCAAAGTTTATAGCATGTAACATGTGATTCTTTGGTTTTAAATATTATTATTATTATTATTTTTTTTTTTTTTTGGTTTTTCGAGACAGGGTTTCTCTGTGTAGCTTTGTGCCTTTCCTGGAACTCACTTGGTAGCCCAGGCTGGCCTCGAACTCACAGAGATCCGCCTGGCTCTGCCTCCCGAGTGCTGGGATTAAAGGCGTGCACCACCACCACCCGGCGGTTTTAAATATTATTAATATTAATATCAGGCAGATAAAAAATAGACTCTCATTGTAGTGTTGATTTGAATGTCCCCAGGGTTCATAATGTTGAACATAAAGTTCTAAAATTTACAATTGGGTGACATTTAGCCAGTTGTGTCTCACTTAATAAGGAGCACATGCTCTGAGAATAGCATTGTTAAGCAATTTCATCATCGGGTGTGAAGGCCTAGACTTAACTTTACAGGTTCAGGAATATGCCATGATAACTTGAATTAATACAGAGCAGTATCCTCCTGCAGACATCCTGTCTTCTGTTTATACAAGAAAGGAAAGCTTAACAAGATCCTGTCTGTGGTTTATGGCCCTTGGAGATATCTAAATAATCCTGCTGAGCAGTCCAGATAATCCTGTTCATCGAGTTGTGGTTTTCGCGCCCAAAGTCTAGACCAATAGTTTCAAAAAATCATCTTGCCCCTTCTACCCAATCCCAAGTTGCCAATTCCCGGCTAGTAGTTTTACTCTATAAAAATCCTTGCCGGGCGGTGGTGGCGCACGCCTTTAATCCCAGCACTCGGGAGGCAGAGCCAGGCGGATCTCTGTGAGTTCGAGGCCAGCCTGGGCTACCAAGTGAGTTCCAGGAAAGGCGCAAAGCTACACAGAGAAACCCTGTCTCGAAAAACCAAAAAAAAAAAAAAAAAAGAAAGAAGAAAGAAAAATCCTCTACACCTGGGCTCGTGGCCACCGCCACATTTCCTTCTATCTGCCATTAGGCAGCCCAGGTTGAACCTGAATAAAAGGACCCTTATGTGCTTGCATCGGAAACCGGCTCCTTGGTGGTCTCTGGGGATTTTGAGAAACGGGTACAGCACGTGCGAATCTCAGAGTATGCTTACACAGGCTTCAGTGGCACAGGAAGACCACTGCTCATGGTCTCTGCAAACAGATGTAGGGGCTTCCGTCACTATGAAGCTGCATATTGGAGTCTTTGTTATTTTTTTCTGGGGTTTATTTGGGGTATTTTTGTTATTGCTTTGAGACTGGGTCCCATAGGCCAGTTTGATCTGGAACTGCCAGAGAAATTGAAATCTTGCCTCTACCTCCTAAGGGCTGAGATTGTAAGTGGCCCGGCGATTGTTGGCACTCTCATTGTTGGCTCTCTCATTGAAGGTGGGTGGATTTCCATCCACCCACCTCTCTAAAGTGCTGGGATTAAAGCACTTTAGAGAGGTGGGTGGATGGAAACCTGAGTTGAGGCCATTCTGGTCTACAGAGTAAGTTCCAGGACAACCAGAGCTCCACAGAGAAACCCTGTACCAACGCCCCCCATGTCTTCCTTGATTGATCTCTGTCTTTCTTACATATTGAGACAGGGTCTCTCACTGGAACCTAGAGCTCACCAATTTAGCTGGACACCTTGTTTTTGTTTTCCAGTTTTTCAAGACAGCGTTTCTCTGTGTAGTTCTGGTGCCTGTCTGTAGACCAGGCTGGCCTCAAACTCACAGAGATCCACCTGGCTCTGCCTCCTGAGTGCTGGGATTATAGCATATACTCACCTGGCATTTATGTAGGTTCTGGGGATCCAAATTCCACTCCTCATACATGCTCAGTTTCTTTACCCACAGACCCATCTCTTTTCTATAATATTAGAGGGACCAGCCTTAATATTACACATCCCAGAGGCTCAGGAGAGAGAACTACTAACGGCGAGGACTATTTTTGGGAAATAAAATTTCAGCACACTGAGCTCTATAGTCCACTTGCTTTAATTCCTCTGGCATAACATCCTGTATACACAGCTTCAGTTCTTTTCTCATGTCTAGTTCCTTTCTTGTCTGATTTCTCTCTGTTTATCTACTGCTCCCTCTTAAGTTCTATCTTAATTCTCTCATCTTAATTCTGCCTCATCTAGGTCCTTTTCATCTTGTTCATAACCAGCTAGGACTTCCCCATCTGACTCTTCCTCATCTTCCATCTCATTCCTCTAGTACTCTCTTCTAGCCCTTCAATCTAGTTCTTCCCCGTCTCAGTTTGTTCCTCTCAAATTCTTACACATCTAGTTCTTCCATTCTCTTTTCTCTTCTCCGTACTCTTATGCCCTGAAGTCCCAGTAAATATACACTTAAAAGCAGTAATCCCTTGGCAGTGCAAAGCCAGGCTTCCAGGGTCAAACGGAGGGGTGATAAGAATCACATAGAGAGGCAGTAATTGTTAATTATCATTTGCAACCCAAAAGTGAAGTGACTAATGGGGAAATGAATTAACTAAAGGCTAAATTCAGGTAATATCTAAGAAGAGGGATCTTATGTGCTCCACTATAGTCTTAAATGTGATTGGTAGAAAATGTTAAGAATCTCTAAGTTACTAGGTCAATGGGAGAAAATAAAACTGTCTTCTTTTTTCCTGTGGCTCCTATCTGTCCAAGCTATCTGCCATTTTTCTGCAGGGTGGGGGAAAGTGTGCTCCATCGCTAGGCAACCTGTGTACAGCTAAATGCCTCTGGTGATAGTTAAAGGGAGATCTGGAACTAGAGGTTAAGAGTTGGGAAAGGGGGAAGTTAATTGGCACATCTGCCAGGTCTTCTCAAACAGGTAGCTAGCCTGAATGCTTAAGTCTGTTCTTAGAGAGTACAGAGATATCTCTGATAAGGTACTTTCCTCCATCTGGGGATGGACCTGGCCGGATGCTGCCAATGATGATAATTACAGGGAGGCTTGAACTGGGGTTCTGGCTGAGCATAGCTGTCAGCCCAGAAGGTTATCTAAATATTCCTAGAAGTGGTTAGGTAAGGAGTTAGCGGTCTATAAAGTTAGTAAGGCTGTAAAAAAGGAGGGTCTTGCCGGGTGGTGGTGGTACACGCCTTTAATCCCAGCACTTGGGAGGCAGAGGCAGGCGGATCTCTGTGAGTTCGAGGCCAGCCTGGTCTCCACAGCGAGTTCCAGGAAAGGCGCAAAGCTACACAGAGAAACCCTGTCTTGAAAAACCAAAAAAAAAAAAAAAAAAAGAAAGGAGGGTCTGAGCTAAATTGAGTAAAGCTATTACTCAACATCCACCTGACCTAGGCAGTGTCTCCTTGTGGAATTTACCTTAAGTCAGGAGACTTGTATGTGGACTGTTATTACTGCTAGTCCTTGAAAGTAGCCAAGGGAGATATCTGATTCCAGAGGAGGCCTTTCCCGAGGCTGTTCTCCAAATGCCTGGAATGTGTATGTCCAGAGAGTGACCACTCCACACTGTTAGCCCTTCTTAGGGAAAAATCAATTGGGAAAACTATGACGGCACACATGATTTTCATAACAGAATACAGCTGATATATAACAAGCCAAATAACACTAAAAGCTCCTTGGGATTTGGCTTCCTCTAGAGGAATTCCTTCATCTATCCAGGTAGTGACTTTGCCATAACCAGCTGAGTTCTAAAGATATATTCCTGTGGCCCGCAGCACAGGTCCAATAAACATTTTTAATAAGGACTCCACAAGAACCAGTGGAGAACTAAGCATTATAAAGAAAAATAAATAATAATAGACTAGGAGCGGGGGACTAGAATCAGAGAAGAATGAGGAACTCACAGCATTTCAGCACTCCCACCCGCGCACGCACTACTAGTTCAACATTATAATGGGTAAATACACACGCACGCCTTAATACCAGCACGTGGAGGACAAACAGACCAACCAGACTCGCAGGAGCCAGGCTTCTGGAGCCCGCCAATCTCCCGCGCCAAGATAGGCGGACACAAAGCCTCCCGGGCGGGGCGGGGGCGGGGCCAGCGACGTCACAGGGCCCCGCCCCCTGACGTCGGGCGCCGGGGACACCAGGAGGTTTGTGGCGCTGCCGGCGCCATTTTGCCTGAGCGTGCGAGCGAGTGGGAGTGGAGCGCCCCGGCCGTTGTCGCCGTCGCCCTTCCTCCTCCCCACACTCCGGACCGCGGGGTGACGAAGCCGTCGGCCCTCGAGCCGAGACTTGTCCCTCCTTTAGTTCTCGGGAACTCCTGGCCACCATGAGTGATGTAGAGGAGAACAACTTCGAGGGCAGAGTGAGTACAAAGCCGCGGGAGCCGTCTTCGGCGGCGGCCCGATGCTCCGGGGCTCCGGGGACGAGCGCGGTCGGTCGGTCGGTCGGGCGAGGTGGCGGGGCCCGCGGGAGCAGCCTGGAGGGCCACCGCGAGCGCGTCCTCCCGTCCCAAGGTGGCTTCGGGGTCCCCCTGGCTGTCGAGACGGCCCGCGAGCCCGCAGCGCTCGATTCTGGCGACTGACCGGTACCTGGCCTGGTCCTATCCTCTCCTGTCGCTCCCTTTCCTCTCAGCTTCCCATCTCTGCTCCGAGGTGCGGGTCCCCGGCGCGGTGGGGCAGGAGGCGGCGGGGCGCTCCCTCCGGCCGGATAGTGGTAGGTGCTTCGTGCGGTGGCATCCCGGGCCCCCACCCCCCCAGACCTCCCTCCCGGCCATCGCAGCGGGGGTCTCGGGGTCGGAAGTGCGCGGGGCTGTTGGTCCGGGCGGGGAAACGCTGTCGCGGGACTGGCTGTGGGGCCCGTGTCTCCTTGGCTCTCTGTTGTTGCAGTGAGCGGCCGCGTCTCCCGTCGGAACCGGCGGCGGCGGCGTTGCTGCGTCCGTAAGGCGAAAAAGCCTTGAGGTTGGCGGTGGGACGAGCCCCAGTGAAGTGGTCAGTCAGCGACCGCCGCGACCCTAAAAGAGTTCTTAAGGCGAGAGCTGGGAAGGGAACGCTACGCAAGAGCCTTTCCCCTTAAATGCCCTCTTCCCTGTCCCTTCGACATGAATGTGGAAATGCAGTCACGCCTGGCCTGCCAAGTGCCCGATGTTGGGTCCTTCGTGGCTCAGCTTCCCATGCTTTCTTTCCTATCTATGACCTTCCATCTGAAAACTCCTTCGCAGGTTCTTATGGTTAAACTGTCGAGGCACCTTAATTTAACCTTACGTAACTGAGCGAATTTCATGGCTCAAGTGTTTTGTTTTGTTTTGGTTTTGTTGTTGTTGTTGTTTTTCGAGACAGGGTTTCTCTGTGTAGCTTTGCGCCTTTCCTGGGACTCACTTGGTAGCCCAGGCTGGCCTCGAACTCACAGAGATCCGCCTGGCTCTGCCTCCCGAGTGCTGGGATTAAAGGCGTGCGCCACCACCGCCCCGCTCATGGCTCAGTTTTTAAGGGGAAATAATATAGCTATTCAGAGTTAACTCAAAGGATTACCTGAGATTTACAGCCCCTCCCCCATTTCTTCTCTCACCCATCCCCCAGGAAAGGGTTCGAGGTTTTCTTTATTTTGAGGTCCTGTGAGTGTAAGCAGCATAAAGAATACGTTATTCTTAGCTTGAATATATTATAACGTTTATTACCGGTTTTTGAGCTTTATTTCCGATGTTACCCTAGTAGTGGAAATTGATGGAAGAGAGTCCTGGTGAAGCTCTGTAAGGGGGGAAAAAGGAAACAAAAATCCCAGGCTGTTGTGTTGGTATTTATTCTGATGGCAAAAGGGCGGATGAGGGGAAGAAAACACTTGAGGGCTTTGTGGGAAGGAAGAATTTGTCCCTTTTAGAAGCTCAAGATACAGACAGACACCTGTAATCTGTCAGTCAAGTCAGAGGGTCAGTTAGGTTTTCGGGGTTTTTGTTTGTTTGTTTCTTTTTTTAGAAAAGAGGGCTTTTTTGTTTTGTTTGTTTGGAGGTGGTGGTGTATGCGCTAGGACTAGATCCAAACTATGTTTATCTTTGATTGAGTCATTTGAATGAATTTGCAGACTGACTATAGTTGAACCTGCTTACTGTTTTAGGATTGTTTTGTTGTCCTAACAAAACTTTTAAGATCATGAAATAAAAATATTTGGAGGTAGTTGTGTTACCTGTGAAAATATTTACTTAGGAAAAGAGTTTTTTTTGGTCAGTTTGTCAGTTCCTTTTTCTTCCTTCCTTCCTTCCTTTTTTCCCCCCTATAAATACTGGGTTTGGTGTGTGGGGTTTGCACCAGTGTGACTCTAATCCTTTCTGATGTGTCATAGTGGAAGGAGTAGGTAATTACCGCCTTACCCACCCAATACTTAATATTCCCGAATCCACTCCTCAGTTAAAATTTATTTAGGCCTTAACAACCCAGTTAACAAAAGAGGTTTTTTTTAGCTCCCCTCTTCTGCCATTTGTAGAGACAGCATTTTGTGTGGTTCTGAGTTTGCTGGGAGTGGGCCCAAGCTTGTGCATGCCAGGCAAGTGCTCCACTCTGTCTTAGAACAAGTGGGTATTTAAATACAGTGGTTTGTTTGTTTTCCGTTGACCATAAGTCAGCAGTTAGGAAATTTCATGTAACAGCAGCTGTGCCCCATTCTCATTATCCCGCCAAAGATGTCTGAGGGTAACAGTCCTAAAAGACTTCCATTAAAAATAAATAAATAAAATTAGGTGGAAACTCTCTAGAGTCTACCAAAAGCTGAAGATAAAATATTTACATATAAATATACCTATAACATTTTAGAATTCAGACCCCAAAGTTCTTTTTGGATGCATTTTTTTTTTTTATTTATTGCTTGTGAATAAATTAGCAAGGGCTAGAGGACTGTCAGCATTTTAAAAATAAAGAACCACCCAAGCCATGCTGGTGCACGCCTTTAATCCCAGTACTCAGGAGGCAGAGGTAGGTGAATCTCTGAATTTGAGCCAGCCTAGTCTACTGAGTGAGTTCCAGGACAGCTGGGGGTACACAGAGAAAAACCAAGAGAAAGAAAGAGAACCAAAACCCAAGACCACATAAGCCCCAGTTTACTACTCGTTCTATATTCATGATCTCTCCTCCCACCCCCTTTAATTTTATTGTATGTATGTGGTGTTTTGCCTGCGTGTATGTCTTGCATACCAAATAGGTGCAGTGCCTGCGGAAGCTGAATGAGGAAGTTACATCCTCTGAGACTAGAGTTAAAGATGATTGCAGGTTACCATGTGGGTGCTGGGAATTGAACCTGGGTCCTCTAGAAGTTCAGCCAGTGCTCTTAACTGCTGCAACATCTTTGCAGCCCATACTTCAGTGTTCTTAAACAAGGACTTGCTTCCCTAGTTTCAGATAATTGACAATTCAAATCTGGATTTAAAACACTGTCATCAAGTATATGAGGGTAAGTGCTGAAATAGTGTCAGATAAGTTTGATTAAATGTGCAGTCAGATAACGGAGGGGTTTTGAATTCTAGAGGTTGGTGGTAGGGAGAACCATAAAAGGAGACATAAGACCAAAAGGACTGGTACAGGAGCAACAGAGTCAACTAATTATTCAAGGAAGAGGGAGAATGATGGTGCCATTGGAACAAAATGGGTCCAGTGCTGGGCACATTGTGGCACACCATTAATTCCCAGCACTTGAAAGGCAGAGGCAGACAGATACCTCTGAATTCCAAATCAGCCAAGGTACACAGTAAGGCCCTGCCTTAAAAAAAGGCAAGCAGTAGGTCCATAAACAATTTACTTGGTGTGTGTATCTATCAATTTAACAAGCAGTGGAAAATGTCTGGGGGGAGGGGTTGCCCAGGTTGAAGCTCATGCCTGCCTTAATTCAAGATCCTTTTGCCTCAGCTTCTGGGTCCTGGAATTTCTAGCCAGGGGCCACCGCACCCAATTTTGCCCAACATTCCTTTGAAGCTGGGAATGAGGAAAAGTGGCTTGGTCTGTCTGGTTGACCTCAGACTCAAAGAATGTTGTGATCTGTCACCTTAATTTATAAAACTTAACCCAAAGTTAGAATTTTGATCTTAATATCCTTGTAGAAATTGAGAAGAATGGACCAAAACTTTTGTTTGGTCTTGCTTTTTCAGTTCTTGTTCTGGCTTCTTGAGAACAGAAATGTGTTTTAAAGAGTTTCAATGTGGAGTCTCCTAGCTGACTTGAAACTGGTAGCTCTCTTCTTGACATCACTTCCTGAGTGGTAGGGTTACAAGCATAGACCCTCATGCATGACTCTTCCATATGTTAAGATATTAATACATACAACTTTGTGTATGTCTTCATGCTTACATACCTGTGAAGGAAGGCCAGAGGCTAAAGTCAAATATCTTGCTCTCTCACCCTTTACCTCACAGAGGACTCAGTTTCAATACCCAGCACTCAACATGGCAGCTCACAGTCACCTGCAACTCAAACCCCAAGGGTTCAGACATTCTTCTGGCCTCTGTGGTTGTGGCATACACATGGTACTCAGAAATACATGCAAGCAAAACACCCACGCCCATAAAGAAATTGGGGGAGGGGTGCTTACCTCAAAAAAGGAAGAGAAGGAAAGAGTCCTCTCCCCTTCTGGAATTGATTTACTGGCTTGTTTTAAAAACAGTTTTCATTTGGGATTTAAGATTTTTATGAGGACTGGAGAGGTGGCACAGTTAGTTGTTCCGGAGCACTTGCTGATCTGGAGGAGGATCAGGTTTGTTCTAGTGTGGGCATGAAGTGTGCTCCACAGCACCTTTAACTTCAGTCTCCAAAGGGTCCAGTGCTCTCTTCCTCTGTAGCACCTGAATGCAAATGGTGCACATAATTCATGCACACAGAATTTTTAATGAAAATTTACGAAATTTAGACTTAGTTAAACTTCAGCAACTTAATTTTAAGCATTTTCTTAGATTAATTTGCTTAAAGGGGGCAGGTAGAGTGGAAGTGAGAAAATGGTTAAATTTTAAGTGTGGTTGTTTCTCCAGAGCACCTGAGTTGGGCTTCCAGCACCCACACCAGGAAGTCACAACTGTAACTCCAACTCCAAGAAATCCAACCCCTTCTTCTGTCCTGCAGGCACCCACATACACTATTACAGACATGTGCACATCAAATCTTTTTTTAAAGCTGGGCGAGATGGTGCGTGCCTTTAATTCTAGCACTCTGGAGGCAGAGGCAGGCCTGGTCCACACAGTGAATCTCAGGATGGCCAGAGCAACATAGAGATAACATAAGTGAAAGATTGAAATCAGTCTTCCTTGAGAAGGAGACAATGGCTAGCCAGCTGTGGTGGCTCAAGCCTATAATCTGTACTAAAGGTGTGAATTGCTGTAAGTCCAGTCCATAGTGAGTTCCAGATAGCCTGACATACCAGAAAACCAAGTAGGCGGGGAGGTAAAGCTGCTGTCTTGTAGTAGGAATAGTACTGACCCTGAATTTGGTTTTGGGTTTATTTTGTTACATGCTATCATGAAACCAGTTGTATGTTCTACTGTTCTTTCTCTAACCCATCTACTTTCATGTAAAAGGCAGACTTCTGAAAAGAAGCAGTGCCTGTAATTCTATGCATAATGCATTGCTATAATTTCATAGATGTAAGGTATTTGCACTTTGTACCACTCCTAAAATGAGAATAAAGAGCTATGAAGTGGTACGTGACTATTTGTGAGAACCTGCCTCAGCTTCCTGCCCCACCCCCCAGAGCCTTGAGATCTCAGAGACTGTCAGAGCAAATATTACGGATGAGTCTTTTTTTTTTTTTAAGTGAACTGTCTTATCACTTAAAACAGGAACAAGTTTAACAAGAGGAAAAATGGGATGAATAATCAGCATAGTAGTTTCCTTGAACCTGGCTAACTAAAAACTGTTGGGTATTGTCAGTAGGTGCTCAGGCATTTGTAAAAGGTCTATATTTCTATGCTTAAGTGAATTGATGCTGTTGTTTCATAAGTCTGAGCAGGTTTAATAGGAAAGAAGTGGAGATGAAAAAATAGTAAGTCACATTGAGGAAGAGATTTGATTGTTAAAAGGTGGAAGGCCAGTAGTCAAAGGAAATGTGAGCTGTACATATACTTGTCTATAGTCTTTGTTGTGGTATTCATGAGAAGTGTAAGTAGTCCTGATAGAAGAAAATTGACTTTTCCCCCTTGAAACCAAGGCCCTGTCATGTGATTCATACCTACTTTATGACACCAGAAGATGAGACTGTGAGTGGAGAATTTGGTGAGTGGTTTTTAGTTTGGTATTAGTTGTTATTTATTGGCTTTATTTATATACCAGCCAATGTAGTCTGTATGAACTTGGGGGGAGAGGGGCCATGTAGCCCAGGTGACCTTGAACTTGAAGCATCGTGAGAGTGTACGTGTGCTACTACACCCAAGTATGGGGCATCAACTCAGCTTTGTGCATGCTAGGGAAGCTCTCAAACAACTGTG
The DNA here is from genome assembly GCF_004664715.2 of Peromyscus leucopus. Classification (NCBI taxonomy): domain Eukaryota; kingdom Metazoa; phylum Chordata; class Mammalia; order Rodentia; family Cricetidae; genus Peromyscus; species Peromyscus leucopus. The sequence goes on along the minus strand of NC_051065.1, from coordinate 67,190,724 downwards.
CTCCATCCCAGCCCTAAACATGTCCCAGATTCAAATGCAACGTTTTATCAAAACACATAAGCTGGCAGGGTTATGAGCAACCTTTAAAGTTTTTACACTCCCCCCCCAAAAAAAAGATTGTAAGTTTTACAGATAACGTGACAACTGTAGCTTAATTTTAAAATTTGACTGACTGCCAGTTACTAAGTCATTTATGATAAGTTTTCATTTATTCCAAACTTTAGAGAGTACAGGCATAGGTTATGTTTGAGTCATCCACAAGCCTTTGTAGACAAAGAAGACTGCACTGACTTCATCGTGCATCAGACAAATATGATCTTAAAAGAGATGGATGACCTGTATAGTTTGTTTTTCAGGGATTCTAATAGCAATTTGGTTTGATAAGAAACTGGATATGTTTGCTTTGTCCTAATTTCTATTAAAAAAAAAAAAAAAAAACAACAGCCCCATTGTATCCCAAAGAAAGAGAAAGCTAAGTGTCCCTACTGTAGACCAGTTAATAGAGTAAGTCCAGTATGTGGACAGCCCAAGAACATTTTCTTCTTCTTGGGGCATATGATTTAAATTCACTTGTTTATTTATCTCTAAATTCCCACTTCATAAAGTACTAAGGAGATAACAGGAAGTTTTTCTCATGATGTACAGACTTGAATATATGTAAATTTGTCCCTATAACCTGGCAGCATTGCCTGGACCTAGTATTTAAAAGGGTTATTATAGTGTTTAGTTTTCTTAAGTATTTAGGTTTTATATTTTGCATCTACAATACTGAGCTTCCTGTTGCTTGCTTATATTCCGTAACCATTTTTCCATATAGCAAATACCAGAACCTGTGTGAGTGGATTGCGCTATGAATGCCTTCTGCCTGGCTTCTTTCTGGTGTGTAGTATCTAAAGGTAGATGGAAGCCTATAAAGGAATTTTAACAGCCTTAAATATGATGGCTTTAAGAGCTGGTTAGTCTAGTGAGACAAGACAGACAACCACCTTTTACCAGCATTTGTTTTCTTCCTTGCAATTTAAGTTTCCAAATTCTAAATAGTCTTAAGAAGTTCTTTTTTGAAATTTAAAATTAGTCAGATATGCTCACACATGCTTGTAGTCCCAGTTTCACAAGGTTGAAATCAGCCTGGGCAACATAATGAAATCTCATTTCAAAAACAGGGTGGGGGGGTGTAAAGTTCCAGCGATGGTGGCCTTTTAATCCCAGCACTCAGGAGGCAGGGGCAGGAGGATCTCTTGATGGAGGCCAATCTAGTCTACAGAGTGAGTTCCAGAACAGCCGGGACTACACAGAGAAACCCTGTCTTTAAAAAAAGAAAAGAAAAGAAAAGTTTGTTGGAATTGTTTCATTTAAAAAGATGGTCAAAGAGTAAGAAAAAAAGATTATCTGGCATCTGTCCTCCATAAATGACTACTGTAGCCTGGTTTCTAATGCAGAGTTGAGTGAAAGTGGTATTTATTTAGTTAGTGGTTGAGAAATAAGATCCTTTTAAATGATAAACATTAGTGTGACCTGCTTTCTGGATCACCAGTTGTTTAGAACAACAGGCCATGTTCTGAAATGTGTGGTTTGGTCCTGGTTTAAGTTTGTGACACTTAAGATAGCTGTTAGCAGACAGCTAAGAGGTCTGACTAGTCTATAAAGTTGTTTAGAGAAGATTCTGAAGGTATAGAGATCAGATAAAACAGCTCTAGATATTTGTGGCACCCTGGTGTTAAATAATGCTTTTGGCCTGGGTTTGTAAGTCATTATCCAGTGCTTGCCTAGCATGCAACAGCCTGGGGTTCAGTTCAATCCCTAGCACTCCAGGAAGTCGAGAACACCTTTAAAAGATATTCTTCCAAACTGTGGTGTTTTGTTGTGACTCTAGATCTGGAGTTTAAATATATATACACACACATATGTACATACATATATACCTACATTACTGAGTTATTTAAGTCTCCAGAAGTCATTTTTGGGGTCAGCTCAGTGGGTAAGGCACTTGCTGCCACACCTTATAACCCGAGTTCTGAATGGACTCCAAGTTGCTTTCTGGCTACATGCACACAATAAATTTAAAATGTAATCTTTTAAAGAAGTCATTTTTATAACAGTGTTTTTGAGAAGCAGCTTGGGAAACTAGAAATGTATCTGGGCCATTATGTTTTTGTCATACTGGAGGATTTATTAAGAGTAAATTTTAGGCTTATCTAAGGTTTTGTTTTATCATAGTAAAACTAAAGGTTTATAGTATCTCAGCAAAACTTTCTGCCACTTTTGTATAAAAAGGCTGTGGTGCTTACACAAACACTGTTGTGACTACTGTATTTCCACCGCAGCATAATTGAATGTTATGCTAGAGGGTCTGTTTTATAGGAAGGAAAGCTAAAAGAAAAGACATTCTCTTGGTTCAGATTTTGAACCAGCCCCTTAAGACTTCAGTTATAAGCAAGATTTTATGTTGCTCCAGGCAGCTGTCTAGAAATTTTAGAGTGTAAAATATGAAAAACTTAACATTGTTAAGATTGGCAGGGTGGTGGTGATGCACTCAGATGGCAGGGGCAGGCAAATCTCTGTGAATTCGAGGCCAGCCTGGTCTACAAAGCGAGTTCCAGGACAGCAGGAGCTGTTACGCAGAAAACCCTGTCTCAGGGGAAGGGAAAAGAAAAAATATTGGAAAGGTTATCATTGACCAGGGAGATAATGGGTAGAGTTCCTGATAAGTAATCTTTTGATATTAAATAAACTTCAAGGAAAGGAGCCAGGGTTATAGCTCAGGGAAAATGGAGGCAGGAGATTTGGAATATCTTACATCATGAGTGAAAATTGGTATGAATATATACTTTTGTAAGACTGGGCTAATTCTTTGCATTAATAAATGAGTCTTAAGTGGATGGAGAAACCAAATTTTGGGTTCTATTTTGGTTGTGTGGGTCTCGATATCAATCAAGTAACCATGCTTTTTAATCGGTTATAAATTATTTGGTGAGTTTTTATGTAAAACTAACTTCAGAAACTGGTTTGCTATGAAGGAGATGTCTTTCTCATTGATAGTATACACAGATGCCCCTGCAAGGAATACAGATGTGCATAAATGCAAGCGCAGTGGGATCGAGGACAGTCTTGATACACATTTTGTTGTTTGTACTGTATGGTATTTTAAGTGGTACAAGGGTGGGAGATTTCTGTGATTCCAGCACTTGGAAGGCTGAGGCAGGAGGATTTATTTCTGTGAACCATAGTCCATCCTGGGTTATATATAAAGTGCAGATGTGTCTCATAAAACAGCAACAGCATGTATTTCAGGAATTTACAAGCCAAAGGAAGGATTGTTAGAAACTTTGTGCTCTTTCCCTTTAGTTTTTATTCGCTTGTCTTCAGAACACATCTTTCTGGGTAATCAGAATGGTGACAGTGGTAGTCCACGTTGGGAGGTGTAACTTTACTCATCTGTTAGGTCCTGATCTCCCTCCGCCATGTGTGCTGTCATGTGAGTTCATGTGGTATGCATGGCCCTTTCAGCCTGGGATGATGCTCTGCCTCAGCTGTACCTGAATTTCTTAGTGTGGCTTACTCAAAGTTACTTCTAAGATCAGTAAGACTTTAGCCTGTAAAATAGTGGAAAATGAATATTTAGGTGGGGGGCATTGAAGTTTATGTTTGAATTACATTTATATTAAAATTAGGGACTAGAATGGACATGAAAGGGGAGGAGGGTAAAGAGTATGGTTAAACTTAGAGAAATTCAGTAAATTCTGTTAGACTACACATTTGAACATTTTTAAATACTATAAAAATTTGGTTTTTTAATTTATTTTTAAATAAACTAGTTATTTGCACTTTACCTGCTGGCCTTTCCATTTGGTAGATAACATTCTGAACTCCAGCAGAGTTTTATAATCCCCACGTGCTTAAATATACTAAATGTTCTTTTTCCATTAAGGTTAATGTTCGTGAAGAAATTGAAGAGTTTTTTCCAAGAATGTGGAAGATAAATCAAGATAAAAGAAGGCTAATGAAAAGTATTAAAGATCAGAAAATTAAAATTGAATGGGGGAAAAAATTGAACAGAAGATTGGTCAGATAGAAGCACTTGAATATTTTTTTAAGGCTATTTTGAATTGTTTGAATTGGGGAAGAATACACGAAGTATGAAAAATGAAAAACTCAATGAAGAATGAAGAGAAGTAGAAAGCAAGAGTGAAGTAGAATTAAAAGAATCTGGAAGAATGAATGGGTCCTAGGTTAAGTAAATGTATGGTTTATGTTCCAGTGTCTGTATGATCAAGTTGTAGATGAATTTGCATGATTACTTAGTTAATAGAAAATTGGTGATCTGGTTCAAGTAGGGAATTATTGAGGACAGTTAGCAGTATTAACAATGGGATATTAATGAGCTGAAATTTTTTTTCTGGAGGGTGTTGCCTAACCATTTGTTTTTCAGGAGCAATCATTATAAATAATTACGGTACTTTAAATGTTAGGTGGTAGGCATCTGCGTGACCAGTGCCATTTGTAATACTGTCTTCTTTGTTAGGAGTCTCGCTCTCAGTCAAAATCTCCAACGGGAACTCCTGCTCGCGTAAAATCAGAGAGCAGGTCAGGATCTCGTAGTCCATCAAGAGTTTCCAAACATTCTGAATCCCATTCTCGATCGAGATCAAAATCCAGGTAAGTTTAAAATGTGTAGGCTGCTTTCTTCACAGCAAGGGGGTCTTGTCAGATCTTTTTTGTTTTTGTTTTTGTTTCCCTTTTACTTTATTTTACAATACCATTCAGCTCTACGTATCAGGCACGGGTTCCCCTGTTCTCCCCCCTCCCGCCCCCTCCCCTTACCCCCAGTCCACCCCCCATTCCCACCTCCTCCAGGGCAAAGCCTCCCCAGAGGACTGCAATCAACCTGGTAGACTCAGTCCAGGCAGGTCCAGTCCCCTCCTCCCAGACTGAGCCAAGCGTCCCTGCATAAGCTCCAGGTTTCAAACAGCCAACTCATGCAATGAGCACAGGACTCAGTCCCACTGCCTAGTTTGCCTCCCAAACAGATCAAACCAATCAACTGTCACACCTATTCAGAGGACCTGATCCAGTTGGGGGCCCCTCAGCCTTTCGTTCATAGTTCATGTGTTTCCATTCGTTTGGCTATTTTTTTTTTTAATAATTGAGTAAAACTGAAATTTATTATAAGCTACAGTTGTCCTAGGGACCTCCATGAGATAGATATATCCTCCATGGTTCTATGGGTTGTGGTCTGATTGTTCTTTATTTTATATCTAGAATCCACTTATGAGTAAGTATATATCATGACTGTCTTTCTGGGTTTGGGTTACCTCACTCAGGATGATTTTTTCTAGTTCCATCCATTTGCCTGCAAATTTCATGCTTTCATTGTTTTTCTCTGCTGAGTAGTACTCCATTGTGTATATGTACCACATTTTTTTCATCCATTCTTCCATTGACGGGCATCTAGGTTGTTTCCAGGTTCTGGCTATTACAAATAGTGCTGCTATTAACATAGCTTGTATCGTTATGGTATGAATCATCATTCCTTGGGTATATGCCCAAGAGTGGGATGGCTGGGTCTTTTCTGAGACAGATCTCCTTTTAGCTGCATTTCATATAGAAGGTTCACTGATGGCTCAGACTGCAAAATTTAGAGTCATTCCTTGGCTTATCTGTTAGCTACTGCTCATTGGGTAAAGGCCCATGCCACCACACCTGGTTCTCTAAGTTTAATCCATGGAAGCCAAATGGTGGAACTGACTATTGCAATGTCCTCTGACCTCCACCCATGTATCCCCACAACGACATCAGACACACAGTTTTTAAAAATGCTAGATACACACATCTTTAATCCACCTTACTGTCTGAAGCAGAATCTCTCAGTCAGTCCAGAGCTTGCCAGTGTGACTGTTCTAGCCAAACATCATGTTCTGAGGATCCCGAGGTACTACCTTCCAAAACTGGAGTTACTGGCCAGTTACCACACCTGGCCAGCATTCACAGGGCTTCTGTATGCCTAGTTCTCTGCCTTACGTCCTGATCACCCATAAGCTATCTGCCCAAGCCAAAAAATAAATAAATAAACTTTTTTTAAAAATTTATTTTTGGTAGTGGTGTTATTAAAATTATTATTAAGGAGAATAAGGAATATCTTCATGCCGGGTGGTGGTGTTGCACACCTTTAATCCCAGCACTCAAGAGGCAGAGGCAGGCAGATCTCTGAGTTGGAGGATGGCCAAGGCTGTTATATAGAGAAACCCTCTCTTAAAAAACCAAAAGCGGGCCGGGCGGTGGTGGCGCACGCCTTTAATCCCAGCACTTGGGAGGCAGAGCCAGGTGGATCTCTGTGAGTTCGAGGCCAGCCTGGGCTACCAAGTGAGTTCCAGGAGAGGCGCAAAGCTACGCAGAGAAACCCTGTCTCGAAAAACCAAAAAAAAAAAAAAAAAAAAAAAAAAAAAAAAAAAAAAAAAACCAAAAGCGGGAGGGGAGGATATCTTCATTAGTATTCTTCCCACTCAAATGATTTTTCTCTGGGAGTACACCATTAGATTTATTTCATCCTTCTCTCGGGAGTCTTTTTATTTAAGCACTTAGTACCAGGTTGCCTCAATACTCTTCGCTCGTCCTTAATTCCTTTATAGGTATAGCAGATTTTATTCTTTTGCTATTCTCCAAGTGGATCTTCCATCACTTTCTCTTTTTCTTTTCAATTTAGACGAGGGCTCACTATCTAGCCCTGACTGGCCTGGAACTCGGTGGTTTTGTCCCTCTTGAGTGCTGGTGATAGTAATGCTCTGCTGCTGCTGCTTTTCCTTTCTTATTTTCTTTGAAACAAGGTCTAACTAGCTCTGGCCAGCCTCGTACTCATGGAGCTATTCCTGCCTCTGTCTCCTGAGCACCATGTCCTGTTCTGTTTGTCTGTATGCCTTTCTTTCCTTCCGTATCCTTTTTAACCTTTTGGACAGAAGGTGAAATGAGAGTGAAGGGGTAGACTAAATAGAAATAGCCAGGCGGTGGTGGCTTCCAGAAGGCAGAGGCAGGTGGAGCTCCGTGAATTGGAGGCCAGCCTGTGCTAGATAGAGAGGGAGTTCCAGGAAAGGCTCCAAAGCTACACAGAGAATCCGTCTCAAAAAACAGAAAGAGAGAGAGAAAGAGCAGTGTGTATTCTCAACAACCAAGTTATCTCTCTAGCCCCCACCCCTCCAAAAAGAAATCTTTTTAAAAAATACATTTTTCTTGCTCAACATCCTTAATCAGAGAAATGCAAATCAAAACGACTCTGAGATACCACCTTACACCTGTCAGAATGGCTATGATCAAAAACACCAATGGCAGTCAATGTTGGAGAGGATGTGGAGCAAAGGGAACACTCCTCCACTGTTGGTGGGAGTGCAAGTTTGTACAACCACCGTGGAAATCAGTATGGCGGTTTCTCAGAAAATTAGGAATCGAACTACCTCAAGACCCAGCCATCCCACTCTTGGGCATCTACCCAAGGAATGCTCATTCATACCATAAAGATACATGCTCAGCTATGTTCATAGCAGCACTATTTGTAATAGCCAGAACCTGGAAACAACCTAGATGCCCATCAACTGAAGAATGGATTAAGAAAAAATACATTTTTCTCAGGTCAGATGAGGGATTGAGACATAACTCAACCAAAAAAAAAATTTTTTTTTTTTAAATTAGGTAAGGTTTTTTTTTGTTTGTTTGTTTTTTAGTTAGTGTACCACATGCATGCAATGCCCTCAGGGACCTGAAGAGTGAGTCATCCCCTGGAACTGGAGTTACAGATGGTTATGAGCCACCATAAACCAAGCCTGTGTTTTCTTGGAGAACAGTAAATGCTCTTAACTGTTTCCCCATCCCTGAGGTGCTGTATTTAACCTGTTTATTTCTTTTAAAGGTCAAGGTCAAGGAGGCACTCTCATAGACGCTACACTCGGTCCCGGTCCCATTCTCATAGAAGACGATCTCGAAGTAGATCCTATACGCCAGAGTATCGTCGACGAAGAAGCCGGAGTCACTCTCCAATGTCTAATCGCAGAAGACATACAGGCAGCAGGGTATGTGTATAAGAGTTCATGGAAACTCAGTTTTCTCTTCCTCCGTTGTGGAGTCATGGCATAATAATGCCTTGCTATTATGAAAGAAGTGGTACTGCAGAAGGAACAGATTTTAGCTGCATGTGGTGGTACTTGCCTTTAATTCCAGTAATCAAGAGGCAAAAGTAGGCGGATCTCAGAGGTCCAGGCCAGCCAAGGTGAAGCTCTACCTCAAAACACAAAAAAGTGAATCATTTTATGTTGTGCATTTGCTAATTTAACGAGCCTACATAATTTCATGAACCTACTACAAATGAAGTCCATTTTCTGACTTTGTGTATGTGACAGGTTTTTGCCATGTAAATAAGGTTGACTTCAAAACTCAGCAATCCTGCCTCATCCTCTTTAGTATTGTGATTACTAAGGCAGAAAGTTTGTGTGAGTGTCTTTCCCAGGAGGCCAGAAAAGACATTGATTGCTCTGGAGCTAGAGTAATGAACGGTCACTTGTGAACCTCCTAACATGGGTGCTAGAAAGTGCACCTCTGCTGCGAGTCTTCTTTAGTTTATATGTGCTATGTGTCTGGACAGGTGTACATGTAGAGACCAGAGGGCCTATCCATTATCCTCTTTAGTTATTGAGGTAGAGCTCACTGAACCTGGAGCTCCCATGTTGGTCATGCTGGCTGAACAGTAAGTAGTAGTCCTGTCTGTTTAGTGCTGGGATTTGGGGTGTGCACATTTGCACCCAGCTTTCTCCATGCCTTTTAAAAATTCTTTTGGGGGGGTATGTTCACCAATTAAAATAAATTCATAAACTGAGATGTGATACACTCAAGTTTTGCTGTATGTTTCTTTACTACTCAAAAGTTTTATTGTTACAGGGAAGAAATAAGAAAATACCAAAAATCTCTATGTAATAACTTTGTTTTGTTTTTGTTTTTCGAGACAGGGTTTCTCTGTGTAGTTTTGGTGCCTTATCCTGGATCTCGCTCTGTAGCCCAGGCTGGCCTCAAACTCACAGAGATCCGCCTGGCTCTGCCTCCTTGAGTACTGGGATTAAAGGTGTGCACCACCAACACCCGGCACTAATTTATATTCTTATTGAATGTGCTTGTTATTTGGATGTGAACCGCTGAAGTGTTTTGTTTTGGTTTAAGAGTTGGCAGAGGCGCCAGCAAGATGGCTCAGTAAGTGCACCAGGGCACGTGGCTGTCGAGCCTGATAACCTGAGTTATCGGAATCGAGAAAGAGCTATCAATCTGTCAACCCTGTCCGTGTCCGGGCACCTAGAACCCACATTGTAGAAAGAGTTGTCCTGACTGACCTCCATATTTGCTTCCTAGCACAAGTGTGTGCACACACTAAATAAATGTTGGGTTTTGGTTTTGGTGGTTGTTTTAAATAGTGACAGAGCCCAGGTTTCAAATGGGTTGGCTTACTCTAAAGTCCTCTGTTGTGCTTCCCCTGTGTGATGCCAGTGATGCTGACAGCCATGGTAGACTGTGTCAGTAGTTAAGTCTGGATCCTGCTACAGAATGAAAACGGTGGCTGGACATAAGACTCAGTGGCTAAGAACTCCTACTGCTTTGCCAGAGGACCAGAGTTGGGATCTATTACCCCATCTGTCCTCTGTGGACATGAGGGTAGGAATGACTTTCAAAAATTTTTAATGTGTTTGTGAGTGCCTGCCTTTATGTATACAGTGCACCACGTTTGCCTGGGGAGGTCAGAAGGTGTTGGATGCCCTGGAAGTAGAGTTAGAGGTGGATCTTGTGGGTGCTAGGAACGGAAATGGGGTCCTCTCCAAGAGCAGCAAGTACCTTTAACCATTACGTCAGCCCCTAAAATAAATCTTTAAAAGAATGAAAATAGAGGGCTAGGACGGTAGCTGAATGGGAAGAATGCTTAGCCGTTGTGCGTGAGGCCCTGGGTTCAGTCTCCAGCACCACATGAAATTGGGTGTGTGGTGCATGGGCAATCCCAGCACTGAGGTTACTGGAAAAATGGAAATGAGGAGGCACATTAAGTAGTGCGTGCAGAAGGTGAATTCTTTAGGTACGTTCTGAAAAATACTGAGCTAGACTAGAGAGGGGAATGGTTTGTACAGGCTATAGTTATAAGTGTATTTCAAAGAAGATCTTCATGTGTTTTGATCTTATATTGGAGTCTTAATTAAAATTTAAATCTACCTTTATTCAACAGGCAAATCCAGATCCCAACACTTGCCTGGGTGTCTTTGGCCTTAGTTTGTACACAACAGAGAGAGATCTTCGTGAAGTATTCTCTCGATATGGACCATTGAGTGGTGTCAATGTAGTTTATGATCAGCGAACTGGAAGGTCACGTGGATTTGCTTTTGTGTATTTTGAGAGGATAGGTGACTCTAAGGAGGTAAGTCTTGCTTTACAATTTTCATTTGGAAGAATTTTTGTTTGCATGATAATGATGCAGCATTACTATTAAAAGTCTGTTGATAGCATTTCTGTAAACATGCCTCCTGACTCTCTCTGACCTGATTGGAACTCAACTCATAGTGTTGCAGTTAAAAAGCTAGTTTTGCTTTTCAGCTCATGCTTCCTGGTATAATTACATGCTAATTGAATTCTGACCTTATAAAGTGAATGATAAGAGTTAGAAAGTTAACCTGTTTTCATGCTAGGCCTTGTTTTCCACACCTGCCAGGGCAGGAGCATCTTCAGTTAAGCTAGATAGAATCTGAGATTCTGTCTCCACACACTTTTTTCATGTAAACTTGTTAGTCTTAGCTTTTTATTCTTTCAGCTATTTCCTTTATAGCATAAAATGGCAGCTTAAATACTTGCAAAGTTTTCCATTTACTGAAATAGTTAAACTATCATACATTTGTTGGAGCTGAGTAGTTGGCGGCACACGCCTTTAATCCCAGCACTCAGGAGGCAGAGGCAGGTGGATGTCCGTGAGTTTGAGGACTGCCAGGGCTACATAGAGAGACCCTGTCTCAAAAACCAAGAGTGGGGTGATGAGCTCAGGTGCAGACAGGTTATGTTCCTTCTTTACACTTGGAGATCACTAGGGGGCAGTGCTGGCTTAGAGCTGTGTCATTCTCAACAAGAGAATGCAAGCTGGTGTAATTGTTCTTTTGCATCCCTTTAAGTCATCACTTCTTGGCTACTTAGTGAGTTTTACCAACAAATACTGAACTACAAACTGAAAAGCAAGAATAGAGGTAGGTTAGCGTGGGCATGGTGTTGTATACCTGTAACCTAGCACTTGAGACAGAGGGGATGATGGCTGTGAGTCCCGGTCCATTCAGGGTGACGTTGATAACTAGTCTGAAGGTATGTGGGAGGGGTGATAAGTAAAAGAAAAAAATTAAGCTTAGCAAGCTCTTCTGAATATCTAAAGATCTTTGTAAGTAAAACAGATCTTAGTGGCATTGTCTGGGCAACTTAAATATGTTCTGGATAGTACTTAGCTCTGGAAATGCTAACAGTCCTCTATACAAGCTCCATTTTCAAAAGTGGGTTTATTTGGATTATGAATAGTTCATTTTAACTAAAAATGGCTTCAAGATGAGCGAATTGTGAGTGATTTTCTTTTTCTTTTTTAGGCTATGGAAAGGGCAAATGGAATGGAGCTGGATGGTAGAAGAATTCGTGTGGATTATTCTATCACCAAGAGAGCACACACGCCTACACCAGGCATTTACATGGGCAGACCGACTCAGTAAGATTACATATTTTATGGGATACAGTGCTTAACAGCATGTTCAGAGCATGAGTATAGGGCCCAGACTATAAAGCAAATCCAACTTCCAACTAAGTTTAAACTGCATTTCGGAAATGTAGAAATACACCCCCCTTCCTTCCATATACTTTTATTTTTATCAGTATATAATCATTTAAGGGAACTGGAAAGATGGCTCATCAGTTAAGAATACATGCTACTCCTGCAGAGAACATGAGTTTGAATATACCTAATTTAATTAAGCTATTTCATGCATTTATTTTTGCTTTTTATTTAATTGTCTTTCTTTCCGTTCTTAGGCATAGTTTAGTGCATTTTGTTCCTATTCCCCATGCTTTTCGGGGGGAGGTGGTGGTGGTGCAGAGGCTCTGTATAGATCCTTGGCTGTCCTGGAACTCACTTTGTAGACCAGGCTGGCCTCACAGAGATCCTCTTACCTCTGCCTTCCGAGTACTGGGGTTAAAGGCATGTGCCACTGCACTGGGCTTAAAAGTTTGTTTTTGTTCTTATGTTTTTGGGGAGGGGTGTATGCACATTAGTACAATGCCCTTAGAGACCAAAAGATGGTGTTAGCTTCCCTGGCTTGGCTAGAGTGGCAGGCAATTGTGAGCCACCCTAAGTGGATGCTGGGAACCGAACTGAATCTTGGAAAAGTAGCAAGTATGCTCTTAACTGCTGGGCAATATCTCCAGAGAGTTGTGTTAGAGCATAAGGAGCCAAAGCAGAACACCATGGAAGTGAGCAAGGTGAGGTGGGAAGACATTGGCCAGGCAAGGGAGGTTCTCTCACTTTCTAGTTTGGATTCAATGGTCCTGGATGATAATCTTTTCTTTTTTTCTTCATTTTCTGTAGTAGTGGTGGTGGAGGTGGAGGAGGAGGCGGCGGCGGCGGAGGTGGCGGTGGTGGTAGACGACGGGATTCTTACTATGATAGAGGATATGATCGAGGCTATGACAGATATGAAGATTATGATTACCGGTACAGGTAATGTTTTAATCTGAGATGTCTAGTCTGTGCTGGATTGGAGGCTTTATTTAGCACTTTAATGTTGGCATGTATCAATAAAAACTAGATGTTTGAGCTGGGTATGGTGGCTGGATGGATAGTCCTAGTTGCTTGGGAGACAAAGATAAGAGGATCACTTGAGTCTAACCTATCAACATGGTGATTTTACATATTTCAGGTTGGGGTGGATAAGAGTTGAAGAAAATTTTAGGGCTCAGTGTCAGTCACTTGGTGGTACTGCTTCAGTGCTAGGTCCTGGGCTCAGTCCTTAGTACTGCTTAAAAATATATTATGTGAGTTGTTTTGTTTTTTGAAGACAGGGTCTCCCTATGGAGCCCTGGCTGGCTTGGAACTGGGTGTGTAAACCAGCCTGGCCTCCCTTCACTGAGGCCTGTCTTCCCAGTATTGGGATTAAAGGCCTGCACTACCACAATGGCTAGTTTTTGTCTGATTCGGTAAAGTGATTATGTGGTGTGCTCATTCATCTCTCATTTCTTACAGAAGAAGGTCACCTTCTCCTTATTACAGTCGATATAGGTCACGGTCAAGATCTCGTTCCTATAGCCCAAGTACGTAAAATTTGCTTTTGTGGTGTTGAAACTATAAACAGTGGTTTATTTTGAGATATACTTGGATATGTGGGTGGGTGTTAATAGTTGAAAAAATGGCTGGAGAGATGGCTCAGTGGTTTAAGAGCACTAGCTGCTCTTCCAGAAGTCTTGGGTTTAATTCTCAGCACCCACATGGCAGCTCTCAACTGCCTATAATCCAGCCCCAAGTGATTTGACACCCTCACACAGACATACATGCAGGCAAAATACCAAAGCACATAAAATAAAAATAAGTTAAAAAAATAGTTGGAAAAATATTAAGCACATCAAACTATAATTATAATTGTTTCTGTTCTCTTTCAGGACGCTATTAATAATGGAGTGGTTATGGCCAAGGACTCCCCACCCCCCTTTTTTTCCCCCCTTTCCCCCTTTGATTCTGGATTTCCAAGCTTACAATGCTTCCTAGTCCTAAAAACAAAACAAAAACCTGGTTTATTTCATCTATCGTGTGGCCAGTTGTGTTGCTGTTTTCCACCCTTCGTTATACTCTTAAAGGTGTAATTGTCATCTAAGTCCTTGAACAGCTGAGTAAAAAGGAGCCCAGTGTTAGACTTTGTGCTTCTTCTCTGCCTTTCCTATGAGGAAAAATGATCTTTTGAAAGCTTTTGTGACGAATATTGTAGTAGATGTCCTTTTATTAGAAATCTGCAGTTATAACAAACTGCTTTTTAACCTCCTTTGGGGAAAGATAAATAACACTTGAAGTAGATCAGTCATGTCAAGTTTGTCTGGAGTGGCATGGAACAGGATTAGTTGAGTGTAGAAAGTTTGAAGCTGTAGGAGAAAAATATGAAGAATGTAACTTTGAACCTAAAAAATTAAGTCACCTTTTAGGAATTAAAAGCTTGTAGATTCCTATAAAACTTGTTATATTTGAAGTTACATGTTAAACCTTATAAACTTAAAGTGTGATTTTTATGTTAAATTTACAGAAACTTAAGTATTCCCTTAATCACTGAAGGAAAACCTTTATTTATTACCTAGAACAATTGTATAACTTGCTGTTAGAAATTTTGGTATTGGTTGGTTATTGGTTACGTGGGTTATTGTATTGGATAGGATCCTAAAATTCATGTGGGGAAGAGTAATTTCAAATAAAAGTTAATTTGAAAATGTGATTGTCTCTTTATTTGGTAACAATGGAAAATGCAACTGTATTGGAAGCTATTTATTTTTATTTTATAAGTGTTTGCCCGCATGTTTATCTGCAGTATGTACATGCAGTACCTTGTGCTCTGGAACTGTTCAGAGTTGTGAGCCACCCTGTGGATGCTGGGAGTGGAACCAGGTCCTCTGGAAGAGCACCCAGTGCTGTCCATCTTGCCAGCCCTGTGAAAACCAATTTTTTATTTTCCTCACATTTCTGCAGTATATAATAATTATACAAAAAAAAAAAATTCATCCTGAGTCAACTTAGTACTTCCTCACTTTTTCTTAATACTTTTTTCTTGGACTTGTATTTTGAGTTTTAAAACCCCTAGTTTGAGACCTGTGTTTTTCTGTTCTTTTTTTTGTATGTGAGCCAAGAGTATGTGGAAGCAACATGCTGAAAGAATATAATAGCTGGCTTATGTCTCCTGGAAGCCTACATGGGGAGGGGAGGGGACTTAACATTTTCTCAAAAGGTGCTGGGCAGTGGTGGCACACACCTTTAATCCCAACACTCCAGAGACAGGTAGATGTTTGTGAGTTCAATGCCATCCTGGTCTAGAGTGTTTCCAGGACACGCAGGACTCATAGAGAAACCCTGCTTGAAAAGAATAAATTATCTTTAATTTTTTTTATGTGCATTGATATTTTGCCTGCATATATGTCTGTATGAGGGTGTTGGGTCCCCTGGAACTAGAGTTACAGACAGTTGTGAGCTGCCATATAGGTCCTGGGAATTGAACCTGGGTCCTCTGGAAGAGCAGCCAAGTGCTCTTTTAACTGTTGAGCCTCTCTCCAGGCCCCATAATCCACCAAGATTAACCAGGGCCATCTGTGTGATCATAGGTTTGGGGCTCTCCATTGGAGCCTGGGGGGCTCTGCAGTGGGTACACAACCTAAGACAGTAATTCTCTCCATTCCAGGGTCTGTCAGTTAACAGTTGAGAGGTACTTGAGTAGAAGAGCCCCATGAGTCCCTTCTCATCCTTGACTTTCATAGGGCTAGGTTTATGCAAGTAAGATGTCTTTGTATGATTGACTTAGACTAGACGTCAAATAGAACAGTATAAGTTACATTTGGGTTAATGTAAAAGGTGGAGGCAGTGAAATTGGTTCAGTAGATAAGAGTGCTTGGCATAAGGACCTGAATTCAAAACCCCCCTTGCCCATGTAAAAAACAGATGTTGACATGCACTCCTGTATCCCTAAAGTGTGTGGTAGAGACAAGATAGCTGGGGCATGCTGGCTGCCAGCCTAGCTCCAGGTTCAGTAAGTCATTGTTTCAAGGAAATAAAACAATGATAGAATAATAAGCCCAGTGTCTTCTTTGAACATCCTTGAGTTCATAGGTGTATGCATGCCTGAGCATGTGTACATAAACCACACATACAAAATAAAGTTATAACCAGGTGTGGTACATACCTTTAATCCCAGCAGGGGTAGAGGCAGGGGGATCTCTGTGTTTAAGGCCAGCCTAGTATACACACGACGGAATTCCAGGTCAGCCAGTGTTACATAGTGAGACCCTGTCTCAACAAAGCTGTAAGTTTTACTGCCCTGATAGTCAAGGTGAGAATAGCGGTGTACATACTAAAACATGCTCTGAGAATATCCCACTCAGGGTACTAACTACAAAGGGAAAATCCTAGAGTTTTAGACTGAAGAAACGGGGTAGACAACTAAATGACCAAGTGGTGAGACAACACTGTGCTTCCTGAGAAACACTTAGGACAGCATCACTGTGGTACTCCACCACACTAGAGAGAATCATCGGAAAAGTCAGGTGGACAGGCCGGAAGATGAAGGGTATCGTAGCACTCAGCATAGCGTCCCCATCATCTCACCTAACAGGAAGCTGGGTGCAGTGTAGGAATTGTTTGAGCCCAGGAGGGAGACCAGCTTGCTGGCTAACAGCAGGACCGCTTCAAAAATGGGGTGGGGGGGACTGAGGAGCAGTCCAAATTAGAGCCTAAACGTGACAAACTGAATGCAAACCATGGTCTGGTAGTTTATTTTTATGACTTAGATGGTTTCAGTTTTCACCAGGGCCTAGGCACATAAATGAATGCAACCAGGAGGATAATAGTAAGGTAACCCAGACCCAGAACATGTTCCCTTCACCTATAGTTCCTAGCTCCAAGTCTTCACAGGAATGTAACTTGGAGTAAAAAGGGGCCACGGGAGGAGGGAGGAGCAATGGAGAGAGATAGCTGGGTACAAGTGATCTGAAGGGGGAAGTAGGGAGGTGGGATGGTTTTAATTAGGGGGGGATAAATACAGAAGGAAGAATTGGGTAAAATAATATCTGAAAAAAATCAAAGAATACGATTATATATCTACCTAAAATTACATACAATACATATATGTCTACACATAAACTATCTATACATGAGTAGTTTAGAATTTCCCATTTAGGCTGTCAGTGCTTCCCCAAGAGCCATCACCTCTTAACAAAAACCCCAACATCAGGCATGGAAAGCTGCCTTTTGAGTTGGTCAGGGTTGCCCAAAGGACTCCCAAAGCATTGTAGGCCATTGCTGTTGCCCTTGGTTACCTCCTGGAGGTGGAAGGTAAGTCCCAGTTGCTGAAGACACATGTACTTTGGACAGAGGACCCGAGCTGGATCTGACGTGAAAGCCTCTGTGAGTTTTACCTTTCATAGTCCCAGAAGGTACTATGCAATCTTCCAAGGGAGGGAAGTAACCAATAGTCCTAACTAGATGTGATGCCTACGGACCACAACACCCACCAGAATGGCATGATGATCCAGAGTGCAGTAGTGGCACTCATACCTTGGCAGCAATCAACAGCTCTCTAACTGGTTTTAAGGCCTGCTCAAGAGGGAAACTGCCTGTTACTGGAAACCTAGCCAACTAACTACCCACTAGTGAAGGAAGACATGGATCTTGGAGGTGATGCTACAACCACCACTTTACTAAACCAGCATAATTCCTAACTCCTTGTTTTGGTTTGGTTTTGGTTTTTTGAGACAGGGATTTCTGTGTAGCTTCGGAGCCTGTCCTGGAACTCACTCTAGACCAGGCTGGCCTTAACACAGATCTTCCAGCCTCTGCCTCCTAAGTGCTGGGAGTAAAGGTGTGTGCCACCACCGCCCAATTTAAATACTTAATCTTACAGCTACAGATAAGTATAGTTATATCTAAATCACTCATTAAAGATACAGATGGAGACCATTACAAGGAACCACAACTGATCAAAAGGAAGACGAGATCATGTGGTACCCAGTCACGACGGATAAATCTGCAACAAATTGCTGCACCTAAGGCTCAAGGATCATTTGGAACAGGTGGTGGAAAGATTCCCAGAGCCAGAGGAACAGAAGGTTTGCTGAGAGATTGTGTCATCTGGAAATGTCAGACTACACCCACGAAGTCTCATCAACATGACTGCCTAAACAAGACCTGGACATGGTTGACACCAATAGATGTGATAACATGGGAAGGGGAAAGCTCACAGAGCCTCAACCCTACACAAAGAACTATGGGAACTGGGGGATGATGGGAGTGGGAGAAATGGTTTTCTCCAGAGAAGAATCCCCAACTGGTTATCCAGTACCAAGGGCTGGCTATCCAGTTCTAAGATCATATACAGACAGCTAACATTAGATAGACTGAGCAAGTTGGATTTAAACCCCCAACTAGTTATCCAGTACCAAGGGCTGGCTATCCAGTTCTGAGATCATATGCAGACATCTAACAGACTGAGCAAGTTGGGTTTCTTTATTTAGGTGTATGTATACATATATGAAAAAGACTTCAAATCTGAGAGAGAGAGAGTAAGGGGGTACACGGGAGATTTTGGAAGGAGGAAGGGAAAATGATGCAATTATAATTTTAAAAATAAGTAAATAATTATAAAAATAATTTAAATAATTTTTAAAAGGAGCCAGGTGGTGGTAGTGGCCCATGCCTTTAATTCCAGCACTCGGGAGGCAGAAGCAGGTGAATCTCTGAGTTCGAGGTCAGCCTGGTCTACAGAGTGAGTTCCAGGACAGCCAAGGCTACACAGAGAAACCCTGTCTCAAAAAAATTATTAATTAAATTTAAAAAATGGTTTCAGGAATTGAACCTAGGGTTTGCACACGCTGGGCAAGTGTTCTACAACTAAGCCACATTGCAGACCCCTTTTCTATTTTCTATTTTGAGACAGAATCTTGCTAAATTGTAATCCTGTATCAACTTTCCAACGTGATGGTATTTCAGGCCTGTGTCACAGGCCAGGCTTTAATGTTTTTTTTTATTATTATAGGAAATAATACCATTAATTATTAGATATTATTCTATCATCTCTTTAAAATCACCTTTCATGGACCTGAAGAGAAGGCTCAGTGGTGAAGAATATTTGCTGCTTTTACAGGGGACCCAGGTTTGATTTCCAGCACACGTGGCTCATAACCCTCTAACTCCAGTACCAGGGAATCCAATACCCTCTTCTGGCCTCCATAGGCAATACATGCACATAGTGCACAAACATACACATATACACATACATATATAAATGCAAAACAACCATAATACATTAAGTAAAAAGTAAAACATTTTAAAATCACCCTTTTGTGTTCTAGTCTGGGTTACAATTGCTGTGATGAAACTCCACAACCAAAAGCAACTTGGGGAGGAAAGGTTTATCTGGATTACACGTCCACATCACAGTCAATCATTGAAGGAAGTCAGGACAAGCACTCAAACAGGGCAGGAACCTGGGGACAGGAGCTGATGCAGAGGCCGTGGAGGGGTACTTATTAAGATGATCAGTCTGCCTTTTTTTTTTTTTTTTTTTAAGATTTTTTATTTATATGTATACAGTGTTCTGCATGTTTGCCTACACACCAGAAGAGGGCACCAGATCTCATTATAGATGGTTGTGAGCTGCCATGTGTTCCTGGGAAATGAACTCAGGACCTCTGGAAGAGCAGTCAGTGCTCTTAACCTCTAAGCCATTTCTCCAGCCCCTCAGTCTGCTTTCTCATAGAAAGAACCCAAGAACACCAGCCCAAGGATGGAATCACCCACAATGGGCTGGGTCCTTCCCTATCAATCACTAATTAAGAAAATGCCCTACAGGCTTTCCTACCACATGGTCTTATGGAAGCATTTTCTCTGTTGAGGTTTCCTTCTCTCTGATGACTCTAACTTGTGTCAAGTTGGCATAAAACTAGCCAGTGTAGATAGCTCAGCAGTTAGGAGCACTAGCTGTTCTTCCAGAGCACCAGAGTTGGATTCCCAGCATCCACATGGTGGTTCACAACCATCTGTAACTCCAGTTCCAGGGGATCCTATGACCTTTTCTGGCCCTTTCAGGCATCAGACATGCAAGTGGTGCATAGCCATACATGCAGGCAAAACACCCATGCACAGAAACTAAACTAAACTACTAAAAATAATAAGGGCCAGGCAGGAAGCAAAAGCAGGAGGGTCTCTGAGTTCGAGGCCAGCCTGGTCTACAGAGTGAGATCCAAGACAGCCAGGGCTACACAGTGAAACCTTGTCTCAAAAAAAACCAAAATAAATAAATAAGGAAGAAGAAGAATGAAGCAAAGGCTTCAATGACTCAGGAGTTGGAGCCCTGATCTTGGAAAGCCACCTGTACTGAAGTACAATTTATTGATACAAAAGCCACCATCCAGGGCCAGCAAGATGGCTCAGCAGGTAAGGGCAGTTGCTGCCAAGCCCGTGACCTGAGTTCAAGCCCTGGAACACACGTGTTCTGTCACATACACACAGACAAATGGGGGAGTGGGTATTGTGAAGTTTTGCTGAAGTTTCTTTGAGTAGGGTCTTGCTCTGTCGAGCAGGAAATCCTGCTTCCCTTGCAGAAAGGCTGGGAATACAGATGTGCGCTGCCACACCCTGACCGCCTTTTAAATATTTTGGTGAATGTTGATGAAATGTTTACAGCTGGGGTTTACATTGATTTTAATCTATTCTGATGTTTACATTGGCAGAAATCGTTTCACATTCATTATTCTCAGAACTTCTGTAATACTACATTTGAATTGAATTGATTTTGTGAATTTTAAGATCAACTGAATTGGTGGGGAAAAGAATGTTAAATTCTATTTTAAGTGAAAGTTGCTTAAGCCTTTGGTAAAGTGAGAGTTACTAAGAGTTTTAGGTGATAGATAGATGAGAATATGAGCCAAGGCCAAGCACAGTGGCTCATACCTATAACCCCTGCACTTGGGAGGCAGAACGGGGGGTGACCCCCGTGCTTTCAAGGCCAGCCTGAGCTCAAGAGTGAGATGTTGTCCTAAACACCAAGAAAAGGGGCACAGAGAACCGGGTTCAATTCCCAGCCTCACATGATATCTCAAAACTATCTGAAGGTCTTCTTCTGAACCTAAGAGGTCACCAGGCATGTGGCTGATGCACATATATACATGCATACAGGCAAAACATTCACACACATAAAATAATCTTTTAAAAATTAAAAAATAGCTGGGTGGTGGTGGCTCACGCCTTTAATCCCAGCACTCAGGAGACAGAGACAGGCGGATCTGTGTGAGTTCGAGACCAGCCTGGTCTACAGAGTGAGATCCAGGACAGGCACCAAAACTACATAGAGAAACCCTGTCCCAAAAAAACAAAAAATTAAAAATTAAAAAATAGGGAGAGGGTAGTTGTGGCAAAGGGCATGCTTTTGTTGTTACTCTTTTGTTTTTTGAGACAGTTTCAACACCTCTGACTGTTTTGGAACTGGCTATGTAGACCAAGCTAGCCTTGAACTCAGTGATTCAAGGTGCATGCTCTTAATCCAACACTCTGGAGGCTGAAACAGGCCACAGAGTTCTAGGGCAACCAGGGTTACCTAGTGAGACCCTGTCCAGAAAAAGAAAGAAAGAAAGAAAGAGAGAGAGAGAGAGAAGAAGAAGAAAGAAGAAAGAAGAGAGAGAAGAGAAAAAGAAAAGAAAAGAAAGAAAAGAAAAGAAAAGAAAAAAGAAAAGAAAGAAAAGAAAAGGAGAAGGATGGAAAAAGAAAGAAAAGGCTATTAAGGGGGAGAAGGGCCAGAAAGGGTAGGTAGCTTGGATCCTACAGGGAAGCTGCAGGGAAAAGTGGAGAGTCAACAATGAGACCAGGACTTGAGCAAATTCTTGTGGGGCAGAAGCTAACAGAAAATACCACAAAGCAGGAACGGGTGTTCAGACTTCTGAGTCCTGTGTTTGTCAAACAGGAGTTGAGAGAGGCTCGGGCCACCTTAGGGAAGAGGCTGGACTGTATCACAGCAGTTCGAATCCCAGCAGGGGACTTGAGTTAAGTCAGAGCACCCAGAGAATCCCTTGCTCAGCAGCCGCAGGAGTTCCAGAGGCACACGGCAAGGGCAGGGGGCTGCTAGGAAGGCTTCCCCACGGTGGGGACGGGGAGGGAAGGGCTGGGAAGTCGGTTCAGTTCCATCCCCCAACCCAAGTAAAGGCCGGTTCCGTGGTGCGCATCTGTAATGCCGGTATTGCTGTGTGGAGACCTGGGTGTGGAGACCGGGCTTCAGCAACAGAAGGAAGAGACCCTGGTCAACAAGGTGGAAGTAAAACCCGCCTCCCTAGAAGGAAGATGTCCCCTGACCTCCACGTGTGCACTAGGGCGTTCATGAGCCTGCACACACACACACACACACACACACACACACACACACACACACACACACAATCTTAAAAATTAAACAAAAGAATTAGCGAGCAACGTGATTAACAGAACATTATTTAGAGAAGTTTTATTCCATGGCCCTTAGTCTGCAGAAATATACTAAAGGTTCAGCAATGTCCAAAGTGAAATACAATTAGGCTAATTTTAAGGTGTGTGGAGATTATTAAAATGTTTACGATAATTTTTATTTAAAAAAAGTAAAGATCTAATGAAAATAATTTCATTATGACATTACCATGTTTGCCCCTCCCCCACGGTCCTTTCCTCCCCACCCCCATCAGTCCCTTTCTTTGCTCCGTTAGTGCCTCTTCTGCTTTCCTGGCTCATGTGTGTATGAGATAAATGTGTGTATAGATTTAGATATATAGATTTACCATCTTTTAAGTGTGGACATTTGCCTTGATTTCTTTGCTCATTTATGAGTTGGTGAACAGCTGGACAAGTCTATATCTTGGCAGTACAGTCTTTTATATATATATATTATTTTAGAACATCGCTGCCTTCAATTTCATACACACAAATAATGTATGGTATTTACATTCCACCTGCTTTTTTAAATAAACATAATATTTGCAATTGTAACCATTTTTAAGTTCACAATTCAGTGGCATGAATTACATTCAAGATATTAATTACACTCATGATATTCATTATTTACACTCATGATATTAATTACATTTGTGATATTCATTGATTACATTTGCAGTATATTTATGATATTCATTAATTACATTAATTGTATTGATTTATTACATTCATAATATTATGTCCTGATACTACTGTCCATTTGTGGGACTTTTCCATCACACAAAACAGAAAATTCTGTACTTAGGAAATTGTTGTTCTATATTTCTTTTTTCTCCATCTCCATATCTCTGTGATCTGCTTACTGGGAGTTCTTTGGGTATATACTCATAAGTCATACATCGAGATCACATGGTGCTTCTATTTTAGGTTTTTTTGAGGAACCTCCATGCTGATTTCCACAGTGGTGCACCAGTTTACATCCCACCAGCAATGTATATTTCCTCTTTCTTCACGTTCTTGTCAGAGTTTCCCCCTTTATGACAGCCATTCTGACTGGGGCAAGACAGACTCTCAACGCAGTTTGTTGTCATTATCCTTTAGGGCAATTTTAGTTTAATTTGTTTGTTTGTTTATTTTTGTTTTTTCTAGACAGAGTTTCTCTGTATAATCCTGGCTGTCTTGGAACTAGCTCTGTAGCCCAGGCTGGCCTCAAACTCAGAGATCTGCCTGCTTCCACCTCCCAAATGCTGGATTAAGCCCTCCTGGCCTTAGATTTATCTATCTTTACTTTCTGTGTTAGTGTTTTGCCTGTGTTTATACCTGTGCACCGGCATGCAGGGCTGGCAGAGGACAGCAAGGGCTGTCTGACCCCTTGGAACTGGAGTACAGGGGGTTGGGAGCCACCATGTGGGTGCTGGGAATCAAACCTAGGCCCTCTGGAAGAGCAGCCAGAGCTCTTAACCACTGAGCCATCCCTCCAGCCCCCTCAATGCCATTTTATTTTGCATTTATCTGATGAGAAAGGATGATGAACAAGTTTTCAAGTATTTATTGGCATTTCTTCTTTTGAGAACATTAGCTCATTTATTATTGATTGTATGATTTTTGTTTGGTTGGTTTTGATTTGTTTGTTTGGTTTTTGTTTTCTTGTTTTTCGAGACAGGGTTTCTCTGTGTAGCTTTGCGCCTTTCCTGGATCTCGCTCTGTAGATCAGGCTGGCCTCGAACTCACAGAGATCCTCCTGGCTCTGCCTCCCAAGTGCTGGGATTAAAGGCGTGCACCGCCACCGCCACCGCCCAGCTGGTTTTGATTTTTTTTTTAAGACAGGGTGTCTCACACTCTGTAGCCTGCCTGTCAGGAACTTGCTTTGGAGTCCAGGCTGGCCTCCAACTCAGATCCCTCCTGCTGCTGCTTCCTGAGTGCTGGGATTAGAGGCGTGAGACACCACACTCAGTGTATAAAAATGTTTTAATTTCATGCAATTCTACTTGTTAATTCTTGGGATTATTTACTGTGCTATTTGGAGTACACTTTGGAAAGTCTTTATCTATACCTGTATTTTTGTTTTTGGCTCTTTGAAACAGGGTCTCACTGTGTAGCTCTGGCTAGCCTAGAATTCTCTATGTAGACCCGGCTGGCCTCAAACTCAGAGAGATCTGCCTGCCTCTGTCTCCTGAGTGCTGGGATTAAAGGCGTGTGCAATCATGTCCAGCTTGCCTATCTCTTATCTGTTTTCCCCTAACAGTTTGGGGTTTTACACGAAGGTCTTTGATTCATTTTCAATTGACATTGTGTAGGCGGACACACATGAATCCCATTTCATTCTACATGTTGGAATCCAGTTTTTCTCAGCATCATTTGTCTTTTCTCCGATGGACACATCTGGGTCTCCTCTTTCCATTCCTCCAGTCTGTGTCTTGCTTGTCTGTTGAGACAGGGTATCACTATATAGCCCTTGCTGACCTAGAACTCTGTAGACCAGGCTGCCCTCTTCAGTCTGCCTGCCCCTGTCCCCAGAGTGCTGGGATTAAAGGGGTGTGCCACTGTGCCTGCCCTATGTGTCTGTTTTGTGTCAACTCCACACTTTTTATTTTTTTAACTCTGTAATGTGACTTGAGAATCAGATACTGCGCAGCCAGCCACCGGTGCAACACTTTCCCAGCATCTGCTTAGAATGCTGTTGCCTATTTGGTGACATTTATGCTTTCCTGTGCACTTTGTTTTATTAAAGGTTTATTTATGTATTATGTAGACAATGTTCTGCCTGCATGTATACCTGCAGACCAGAAGAGCGCACCAGATCTCATTATAGATGGTTGTGAGCCACCATGTATTTGCTGGGAATTGAACTCAGGGCCTCTGGAAGAACACCTCTGAGCCATCTCTCCAGCCCCACTTTCCTGTGAATTTTAGGACTTTTTTTTTCTAGCATTGAGAAGAATGTGATTGGAATTTTTATAGGGATTGCACAGAATCTATAGATGGTTATGAGGAATATAGACATTTTCACAACGTTCTGCCAATCTATGAACATGGAACATCTTTTCTCTGTCTTTTATTGTCTTCTCAACTCTTTATTTTTTTATTTTTTGGAGACAGGGTTTCTCCGTGTAGTTTTGGAGCTTGTCCTGGATCTCACTCTGTAGCCCAGGCTGGCCTCGAACTCACAGAGATCCGCCTGGCTCTGCCTCCTGAGTGCTGGGATTAAAGGCGTGTACTGCCACCACCGCCCAGCCTGTCTTTTCAACTTTCCAGGTGGGTGTAATCCCAGCACTGGGAGATTGAGGCTGTAGGGCCATTCTTAGCTACTTGGCAAACTTGAGGTCAGCTTGGGGCTACATTAAGAGACCCTGTCTCACTAAAACAAAAGAAACAATTTCTTTCAGTGTTAGCCCACCAAAGCTCACATTTCAATCCTGCAAGCTGGTATCTGGGGCACGCCAACTCTGTGATATTGAATGCACTTCCCATCCAGGATTTGAGTCACCTTCCTCTATGAGACTTGATTTCACAGAAGCCTGTCACCACCTTGCCGTAGGCTTGGAAACAGATCAGCAAGAGAGAGGCAACTGTAATACTAGGAAGTGAGCCCACACGGGCTACACAGCAAAAAGCCTGGCCCAGTGACACAGACCTGTCACTAGAGATACTTGGGAGGCTGAGGTAGGAGAATTGAAAATCCAGAGCCTGCCTGGGCTCCATACAGGGTTCAAGGCTAGTAGACTGACTGCTCTTCCAAAGGGCCAGGGTTCAATTCCCAGCACCCACCTGGCAGCCCACAACCCTCTGTTCCAGAGGCTCTGAGGCCCTCTTCTGGCCTCCAAGGGCATTGCATGCATGGGGTGTACAAAATACACACAGGCAAAACATATATGGGCATAGAATAAAAAGTTAAAAAAAAAAACAATGCTAGTTGTGGAGATGAAGAGATGACTCAGTGGTTAAGAACACTGGTTGCTCTCCCAGAGGAATTAATTTTGGTTTCCAGAGCCCACATGATGTCTGTGACTCCAGTTCTAGGGGATCTGATACCCTCTTCTGACCCTGTCTTAGTTACTGTTCTATTGCTATAAAGAAACACCATGACTGAG